>NC_041382.1:450459347-450460156 GCF_002162155.2 Triticum dicoccoides | reverse complement strand
TCTTACGTTCGCACGCAGTTTGGTCGACCCATTCTCGCGTTGCAGACCGACAACGGGAAGGAGTTTGACAACACCGCTGTTCGTGCTCTTCTCACCACACATGGCACGATCTTTCGTCTCACTTGCCCGTACACCTCGCAGCAGAACGGTCGTGCTGAGCGCATCCTTCGCACTCTTAATGACTGCGTTAGGACTCTTCTCTTTCACGCCAATGTGCCCCCGCGCTTTTGGCCTGACGCTCTAGCCACCGCTTCCCTCCTCATACACATCCGTCCATGTCGTACTCGCGGGAACTTTACACCTCACCACCTTCTCTTCGGTGCACCCCCCTCTTATGAAGGGCTTCGCATTTTCGGCTGCCTGTGCTACCCTAGCATCGCTGCCACTGCGCCTCATAAGCTCGCACCCCGCTCCGTCGCATGCATCTTTCTCGGCTACCCACCTAACACTAAGGGCTACCGCTGCTACGATCCAGTCTCTCACCGTGTTTTCACCTCCCGACACGTTTACTTCGATGAGATGGTCTTCCCGTTTCAGCAGCAGGCACCCCTCGTCGTCTCATCACCGCCGGCCACCGGCGGCCCATCGACGACCTCGTCAGGTGGACGAGCACGCCTGGTTCGTGGACCGCCTGCGGGCTTTGGCGGTCCACGGGCCCTACTGCCGGCGCCCTCCACGGCCGGCGCCCCGTCTTCACCCGCCGCCCCCGACTCGGGCGCCGCGGGGTCGGGCGCCTCCTCCGCCGCCCCGACGCCGGCCGCCTCGCCGGCCGCCTCGACGGCCTCGCCGCCGACCGCCTCGCCGGCCTC
>NC_041382.1:450396327-450458937 GCF_002162155.2 Triticum dicoccoides | reverse complement strand
GCCGCCTCGCCGGCACCGGTGGCCCCGTCCGGTCCTGTCACCCGTGCTCGTGCCGGCATTCACTGCCCGAGCCTCCGCTACTCGTGTGACGAGTACGTCCTCGCCGTCTCTGCCGCGGAGCCGTCACCTATTCCTGCGTCCGCCCGCGCCGCCCTCCGTGATCCTCACTGGCTTGCGGCGATGCAGGAAGAGTTCGACGCTCTCCAACGGAACCGCACCTGGACTCTGGTTCCCCGGCCTCTTCGCGCCAACGTCATCACCGGCAAGTGGGTCTTCCGTCATAAGACCCGCTCAGACGGTTCACTTGAGCGCTACAAGGCTCGCTGGGTGGTCCGCGGTTTCCGTCAGCGCGCTGGAGTTGATTTCACGGAGACGTTCGCCCCGGTTGTCAAACCGGGCACGATCCGCACTGTCCTCCAGCTCGCCGTTTCTCGCGGCTGGCTCGTTCACCAGATGGATGTCTCCAACGCCTTCCTCCACGGCCATCTTGAGGAGCAGGTGTTTTGTGAGCAACCCACCGGTTTCGTCGACGCCTCATTCCCCGGCCACGTGTGCCTGCTGTCGCGCTCTCTTTACGGGCTCAAGCAGGCACCCCGCGCCTGGTACCAGCGGATCGCCGGGTTTCTTCAGACACTGGGTTTCAGCGTCACTCGCTCGGACGCCTCACTGTTTGTCTATCGCCACGGTGACACGACTGCATATTTGCTGCTTTACGTTGACGACATCATCCTGACAGCCTCCTCCGCAGCCGTTCTTCAGCAGATTACTCTCCGGCTGCGTGACGAGTTCGCTATCAAGGACCTGGGTGCTCTCCATTATTTCCTTGGCATTGAGGTCGTTCGGCGTCCGGACGGTTTCTTTCTTCATCAACAAAAGTATGCCCGTGAGCTTCTTGAGCGCGCTGGCATGCTCAACTGCCATCCGGTTGCTACTCCTGTTGACACGAAGGCCAAGGTTTCTGCTCTTGCGGGTTCGCCTGCGTCGGATGCTCCGTTCTACCGGTCTATTGTCGGCGCCCTACAGTACTTGACTCTCACCCGACCGGATCTTCAGTATGCTGTCCAGCAGGTGTGTCTCCACATGCACGCCCCTCGTGACTCTCACTGGACTCTCGTGAAGCGGATCCTTCGCTACATCCGCGGCACGATGTCCCTTGGGTTGACACTCACGGCGTCCACTTCTCTGGAGATGGTGGCTTACTCCGATGCAGACTGGGCCGGCTGCCCCGACACTCGTCGGTCCACCTCTGGCTACTGCGTCTACCTCGGTCCTTCCCTCGTCTCGTGGTCGTCCAAGCGACAACCCACGGTTTCGCCCTCTAGTGCGGAGGCTGAGTACCGAGTTGTGGCCAACACCGTCGCCGAGTGAACCTGGCTTCGACAGTTACTTCAGGAGCTACATCACGATGTTTCCCAGGCTACGGTTGTCTACTGCGACAACGTCTCTGCGGTGTACCTCTCCGCCAACCCCGTTCATCATCGCCGGACGAAACACATCGAGCTGGACATTCACTTTGTGCGCGAGCAGGTGGCTCTTGGACGCATGCGGGTTCTCCATGTGCCGACTGCTCAGCAGTTCGCTGATGTGATGACGAAGGGACTGCCGACTTCCACCTTTGAGGAGTTTCGTTCCAGTCTCTGCGTCACTGGCGCCGCTTCGACTGCGGGGGGGTGTTGAGTATATTGTGTACGTGTATATGTGTGTGTAGGGCCCACCTCCTGTATTCCTTGTATAGTTGAGGTTGTGGTCCACCTCTGTACTTATATATACGTGCCTGATGCACCGATCAATACATTGCGATTGCACAGTCCATAACCTATCTCTCTACACAAACATTTCATAGCAAGAATTGGGCTAACAAAGGTTTCACTTTCTGAAGTTCTCTGGAATGTCATGTCTGCAATGCAGCGTGCTTCAAGATTGCAACCAAACGCCACTGCAGAATGACGCATTGACGCTACTCCGAGCTTGGTTGAAAGTTGAAACGTACTACCTCTGTAAGCTGACAAGTATTTCCGGACCGACGGAATACTTTTAAAGTGATCTAAAATGTTTTATATTAGTTTACAGAGGAAGTAATTGCTATGGCTACACATACGATGCTTTTTTGTCCGGCCTGCTGCATTTTGCTTCTGGGTGTGAATGATTCGATCTTCAGTGCCGTACAGAAATCGTATGTGTAGTGTTGTACATGTGGCATCCTTCTGGAACTTGGGACATGCAACTTGGCAAGCAAGACAGTCCATGATCCGCGGGAACTTTTACCGTTTCCTGCAACAAAATGACCATTTAAGAGCAACTCTAATGAAGCTATCCATTTTATCCGTCTGCGTCCGTTTGGGTCGGCGCGGACAAAAATAACGGTCCAACACGCTGACCCAAACTCAAATTGTGTTTGTCTGGCGTCCGCGCCGACCCATTTCTGACCCAAAATTGTGTCTGGAATGCGTCGGCGCGGACGCGAAGCGGACGCGCCGCGCGTCTCCTCGTCGTCTGCCACGCCCCATCTGGCGGTCGTTCAATTACGACGGTCAACATAATTTATGACGACCGCCACCTCGTCAACGACGGCGGTCGTCCTTTTTTAAGCCGGGCGTGCGGCGGGGCCGTTCTCATCCACTACCACTCGCCCCCCGTCCCCATCTGGCCACCCCTGCCCCTATGCCGGCGACAACCCTAGCCACCGCTAGCATGGATTTCTTTTCCGGCATCGGCAGCAGCCGCAAGGGCAAAGCCCCCGCCCATCATTCCCCCTCCCTCCCTGCCCTCCCCGCGCCGGCGCGCGCTCCCCGTCAGAGGCAGCACATCGACGTGCCATTGCACCAGGCCGAGTGGCACTGGCACCACCGCGTGCCTCTGCCATACCCGGATGTGACGCTGCCGCATGACTGGCATTTGGATCCGGAGAGGATCCCAATGCCGGCGGCGCCGCGGACGGCGAGGGCCCATGCGGAGGAGGTGCGGCGCCGGCGGGCGTTGCTGACGTCGGAGCAGCGCGCCGACCCACACTTCGTCGTCGACTCGCCCAACTGGCCTCGATGGTTCGCCTTCGAGCACGAGGAGGCGAGGCGACGCGGCATCCGCGGCGTCGACCACAGCCTGCCGCCGCCCGCGCTCGTCGTCCGTGACGAGGACCAGGAGGCCGAGGCCGCCTACCAGGCGGCCATCAAGGAGAGCGAGGAGGAGGAGCGATGGAGGGAGCCGGACGAGGCGGCTTTCGAGGCTGCCATGGCGGAGGCCATGGCCCTCTTCGCGGCGGGCGACTGCGTCGTGCCGCCGGTGGCCCCGCCGTCCCCGCCCAAAGCCGAGTCGAAGGAGCCAGTCTACCTCGAGCGCTACTCCTGGACCGGAGTAGTGCGCGAGTGGGTCAGCGCTCCGCCAATCTGGCTCGGGACGACGGAGAAGCAGGAGGCGGCCTACCTCGACCACTGGCGCCGCGTTCGGCTGGCCGAGGAGCGCCGGGAGGGCGAGCGCCTGCAGATGCTCGAGCGCGAGGCCGAAGAGGAGGCGCACCAGGCCCAGGCAGCGGCGGCAAAGCCCGACATTACCGCCGTCTGGAACACGGCGTTCCCCTGGGCCGGCCCTGCGCCGACGTTGATCGACCTCACCGGTACCGACGCAGACGCCGCCGCCGCCGAGGACGTCTGGGGCAGCGCGTCGTCTAGTTTTTAGTGTTTTAATTAATGTAATGTGGACTTTCGTCGACTTTCGTGGCCGGCTTTTATGTTTGATTAAATGCATGTGTTTATTTTCAAAATGTTTGCAATTTTTTTTTGCGCGCCGACGAAATGGGTCGGGCCAGCGTTGGGCGCTCGCGTCGATCCAAACACAGCGCCGGACGTTTATGTCCACCGGGCCGACCCAAACGGACAAAAAGCGGACAAAAGCGCCGTCCGTTTGGGTCAACCCGTTGAAGTTGCTATAATATGATCTTTATAATTGCCACAGATCAAATATTCTCTAAAACAAAGTCATAGTATGACTTTCGCGATGTTTCCACTCCATGGTCTTACTTCCACATTGAAAAAGTGAACCTCTATCTTTTGCTGCTACACTGTTATGTGCCTCTTTCCTTTTTCATTGTTGTCTAAACAAACCTAATTATAGGAAAACCCCGTGAAACAATTGTAGACAATTCGGCAAAAAAATGATCATTTTGAACAGAAGCTGTAAAATAGTTCAAACGTTTTTATGTTAGGACGATCTGGAGGAGGTTGTATGAAAGATAGAAATACCGGAGCTTTTACTCTTTACTACAAATCTTTTGTGAAGAAGTTTCGTGTCGGAGAGGTGTTGATAAAACTCAATATATTTTTCACTGAAGTTTTTGTGTTCTGGGTACTTTTAGATGCAACCAACAGTTGCAATTTTTTAACTTTTGAAAAAGTCAATGAGAACCATGGGTTACTTCTGTGATTTTCGTTTCAAAGTTAGTTGCCTAGAAGAAAAATCTCAAAAGTCAGCATATGTAAAATGTTTCAGTTTCAGTATCCACTAGTTTTTACCAGAAAAGATTTTCACCCCACTTTATATATAAAATAAATTGTCAGAGTCACAAAGTCCACACAAGACACAACATACAGGTCCACACACGCGCGCAAAACACCAAGTGCACAAATAAGGGTTCAGCTGAGGGCACGGCTCAACAAGCCCTAAAAAAACGACAAAAGGCGCCAGCCGCAGAAGGGCCGCCAATGCTAATCCAGCTCTGAAGGTGGCAGAGGGAGCGATGGCGACAAGCGAAGAGCCATCGCGCGCTGATCTGCAATGATGGAGAAGATGGCCTCTCGATCCGGGAGGCGGCTAAGCGGCCGCCAAAATTACAAGTAACCACACATTTTAAAGATCGCGTCAGTGGCCCGTCGGAGAGGTACACACTAGATGACTAGATGGTTGCAAACGGTCCAAAGGGTCCATGCGAGTACACCGATGCAAAAGCCACCTAATGTGGCGAGCCCGCGGGGGTGAAGCTTGAAGGTCGTCGAAGAGGTCGGGGAAGTTGGAGTTGCACCAACGACCTCTCGAAAGCAAATCCAAAGGAATTGTGCCGACACGCATGAGAAGAAGATATGGTTCGAGTCTTCTACTGTCCCACATAGGGGGCACAAGCCGTCACCAGGACCATTCCGTTTAAGCACCTCCACGCCAGAGGGGGTGCGGCCCCGGATCCATTGCCATAGGAAAACCCGAATCTTTAAGGGGAGCCTAATGTCCCACGCTTGGGCAAAGGGGGTCGTGGCGGGCGTAGGTAGGATGGCCTGGTAGAGAGATTTAGTGGAGAACCTCGTAGATGGTTCCAGGCGCTATGAAATCTGGTCGGGTGGGCTATCCACCTCCGGAGTCTGTAGCGCAATGCAATCTAGGAGGTCACGCCATTCCGCCGACTCTGGTGGTCCAAATGGTCTACGAAACGCCAGACGCCCTAAGTCAACAAGGGCCACATGGACGGACACATTCAGAACCACCGCTATGGAGAACAGCCTAGGGAATCTAGTTGCAAAGGGGATATTCCCTGCCCACCGATTGAACCAGAACAGGGTCGATGCGCCCGACCCGGTCGCAATAGAGGTCCCGATGCGGAGGACCGGAAGGAGCTAAATAACAGACTGTCAGAATTGAGAGTCGCCAGATCGTTGGCAGAAGGCCAGTGGCCGACTGCGGAGGTACTTATTCCGGATAATGTCAAGCCACAGCCCCCGTCCCCATTTGCGATCCGCCACAACCAACAGGTCAGGAGGCCGATGTTCATGCGTTTAGACGAGATGATCCCAAGCCCGCCCTGTTTGCGGGGTTTGCAATTGTTGGGCCAACTCACCATATGATACTTCTGCTCATCACCTTCCCCTGCCCAGTAGAATTGGGCCTGGTACTTAGCGATCTCGTGATGGAGGGTCTCATGGAGGCTATATAAGCTCATGGTGAATAGGAGCAGGCTAAAAAGGGAGGAGTTGATGAGGATTGTCCGAGCAGCCTTAGAAAGCCATCGCCCCTGCCAGGGCTTGATGCGCCAAGGAAGTTTGTCCACCATGGGGCGGAGGTCCGCAATGGAGAGGCGCGAGTCACTAATGGGGATCCCCAGATAGGTTGTGGGGAAGGATTCAAATTGGAAGTTAAGGCGGTCGGCAATGGCCTTAGATACGGTCGGCGAGTATCCCATTATCATCATTGCGCTCTTGTCAAAGTTGATCTTGAGGCCCGACATCTGTTGGAAAGATAGCAGGAGGAATTTAAGGTTCGCGATGTCCTCTGGGCCGCCGGACACCATGATAATGGTGTCATTGGCGTACTTCAGCATAGAAACTTCCCCCGAGCTAACAAGATGGGGGACAACGCCGTGGATGTATCCCGCGGCCTTGGCTCTGTCGAGGATGACAACAAGGGCGTCAACCACCATGTTGAACAAAATGCTGGGGAGCGTAGTAATTTCAAAAAAATTACTACGCACACGCAAGATCATGGTGATGCATAGCGACGAGGGGAGAGTGCGATCTACGTACCCTTGTAGACCGACAGCGGAAGCGTTAGCACAACGCGGTTGATGTAGTCGTACGTCTTCACGGCCCGACCGATCAAGCACCGAAACTACGGCACCTCCGAGTTCTAGCACACGTTCAGCTCAATGACGATCCCCGGACTCCGATCCAGCAAAGTGTCGGGGACGAGTTCCGTCAGCACGACGGCGTGGTGACGATCTTGATGTTCTACTGTCGCAGGGCTTCGCCTAAGCACCGCTACAATATTATCAAGGATTATAGTGAAAGGGGGCACCGCACACGGCTAAGAAAACGATCACGTGGATCAACTTGTGTGTCTAGGGGTGCCCCCCTGCCCCCGTATATAAAGGAGCAAGGGGAAGGAGGCCGGCCCTAGGAGGGGCGCGCCAGGGAGTAGGAGTCCTACTCCTAATTGGAGTAGGTTTCCTCCTTTCCTAGTCCAACTAGGAGAAGGGGGGAAAGGGGGGAAGAGGGAAAGGAAGGGAGAGAGGGGCCGCGCCCCAAACCCCTTGTCCAATTCGGACTGGGCTTGGGAGGGGCGTGCGCCACCTCCTGGTCATTCCCACTAAGGCCCATTAAGGCCCATTGCTTCTTCCTCGTATTCCCGTAACTCCCCGGTACCTCCGAAAATAACCGAATCACTCGGAACCATTCCGATGTCCGAATATAGTCGTCCAATATATCGATCTTTACGTCTCAATCATTTTGAGACTCCTTGTCATGTCCCCGATCTCATCCAGGACTCCGAACTCCTTCGGTACATCAAAATATATAAACTCATAATGAAACTGTCATCGAAACCTTAAGCGTGCGGACCCTACGGGTTCGAGAAAAATGTAGACATGACCGAGACACGTCTCCGGTCAACAACCAATAGCGGAACCTGGATGCTCATATTGGCTCCCACATATTCTACGAAGATCTTTATCGGTCAGACCGCATAACAACATACGTTGTTCCCTTTGTCATCGGTATGTTACTTGCCCGAGATTCGATCGTCGGTATCTCAATACCTAGTTCAATCTCGTTACCGGCAAGTCTCTTTACTCGTTCCGTAATACATCATCTCGCAACTAACTCATTAGTTGCAATGCTTGCAAGGCTTATGTGATGTGCATTACCGAGAGGGCCCAGAGATACCTCTCCGACAATCGAAGTGACAAATCTTAATCTCGAAATACACCAACCCAACATGTACCTTTGGAGACACCTGTAGAGCTCCTTTATAATCACCCAGTTACGTTGTGACGTCTGGTAGCACAAAAAGTGTTCCTCCGGCAAACGGGAGTTGCATAATCTCATAGTCATAGGAACATGTATAAGTCATGAAGAAAGCAATAGCAACATACTAAATGATCGGGTGTTAAGCTAATGGAATGGGTCATGTCAATCACATCATTCTTCTAATGTGATCCCGTTAATCAAATAACAACTCTTTTGTTCATGGTTAGGAAACATAACCATCTTCGATTAACGAGCTAGTCAAGTAGAGGCATAGTAGTGACACTCTGTTTGTCTATGTATTCACACATGTATTATGTTTCCGGTTAATACAATTCTAGCATGAATAATAAACATTTATCATGAAATAAGGAAATAAATAATAACTTTATTATTGCCTCTAGGGCATATTTTCTTCAGTCTCCCACTTGCACTAGAGTCAATAATCTAGTTCACATCGCCATGTGATTTAACATCAATAGTTCACATCACCATGTGATTAACAGCCATAGTTCACATCGACATGTAACCAACACCCAAAGGGTTTACTAGAGTCAATAATTTAGTTCACACTGCTTATGTGATTAACACCCAAAGAGTACTAAGGTGTGATCATGTTTTGCTTGTGAGATGATTTTAGTCAACGGGTCTGTCACATTCAGATCCGTAAGTATTTTGCAAATTTCTATGTCTATAATGCTCTGCACGAAGCTACTCTAGCTAATTGCTCCCACTTTCAATATGTATCTAGATTGAGACTTAGAGTCATCTGGATCAGTGTCAAAATTTGCATCGACATAACCCTTTACGACAATCCTTTTTGTCACCTTCATAATCGAGAAAAATATCCTTATTCCACTAAGGATAATTTTGACCGCTGTCTAGTGATCTATTCCTAGATCACTATTGTACTCCCTTGCCAAAATTAGTGTAGGGTATACAATAGATCTGGTACACAGCATGGCATACTTTATAGAACCTATGGCTGAGGCATAGGGAATGACTTTCACTCTCTTTCTATCTTCTGCCGTGGTCGGGCTTTGAGTCTTACTCAATTTCACACCTTGTTACACAGGCAAGAACTCTTTCTTTGACTGTTCCATTTTGAACTACTTCAAAATCTTGTCAAGGTATGTACTCATTGAAAAAACTTATCAAGCGTCTTGATCTATCTCTATAGATCTTGATGCTCAATATGTAAGCAGCTTCACCGAGGTCTTTCTTCGAAAAACTCCTTTCAAACACTTCTTTATGCTTTACAGAATAATTTTACATTATTTTCGATCAATAATATGTCACTCACATATACTTATCAGAAATGTTGTAGTGCTCCCACTCACTTTCTTATAAATACAGGCTTCACCGCAAGTCTGTATAAAACTATATGCTTTGATCAACTCATCAAAGCGTATATTCCAACTCCGAGATGCTTCTGCTAGTCCATAGATGGATCGTTGGAGCTTGCACATTTTGTTAACACCTTTAGGATTGACAAAACCTTCTGGTTGCATCATATACAACTCTTCTTTAAGAAATCCATTAAGGATTGCACTTTTGTTATCCATTTGCCAAATTTCATAATCATAAAATGCGGCAATTGCTAATATGATTCGGACAGACTTAAGCATCGATATGAGTGAGAAACTCTCATCGTAGTCAACACCTTGAACTTGTCGAAAACCTTTTGCGACAATTCTAGCTTTGTAGATAGTAACACTACTATCAACGTCCGTCTTCCTCTTGAAGATCCATTTAATCTCAATGGCTAGCCGATCATTGGGCAAGTCAAACAAAGTCCATACTTTGTTCTCATACATGGATCTCATCTCAGATTTCATGGCCTTAAGCCATTTCGCGGAATCTGGGCTCATCATCGCTTCCTCATAGTTCGTAGGCTCGTCATGGTCAAGTAACATGACCTCCAGAACAGGATTTACCGTACCACTCTGGTGTGGATCTCACTCTGGTTTACCTACGAGGTTCGGTAGTAACTTGATCTGAAGTTACATGATCATCATCATTAGCTTCCTCACTAATTGGTGTAGTAGTCACAGGAACAGATTTCTGTGATGAACTACTTTCCAATAAGGGAGCAGGTACAGTTACCTCATCAAGTTCTATTTTCCTCCCACTCACTTCTTTCGAGAGAAACTCCTTCTCTAGAAAGGATTCATTCAAAGCAACGAATATATTGCCTTCGGATCTGTGATAGAAGGTGTACCCAATATTTTCTTTTGGGTATCCTATGAAGACGCACTTCTCCGATTTGGGTTAGAGCTTATCTGGTTGAAACTTTTTCACATAAGCATTGCAACCTCAAACTTTAAGAAATGACAACTTAAATTTCTTGCCAAACCATAGTTCATACGGTGTCGTCTCGACGGATTTAGATGGTGCCCTATTTAATGTGAATGCAGCTGTCTCTAATGCATAACCCCAAAATGATAGTGGTAGATCGGTAAGAGACATCATAGATCGCACCATATCTAATAAAGTATGGTTATGACGTTCGAACACACCATTATGCTGTGGTATTCCAGGTGGCGTGAGTAGTGAAACTATTTCACATTGTTTTTAACTGAAGTCCAAACTCGCAACTCAAATATTTTACTTCTGCGATCATATCGTAGAAACTTTTTATTTTTGTTACGATGATTCTCCACTTCACTCTGAAATTCTTTGAACTTTTCAAATGTTTCAAACTTGTGTTTCATCAAGTAGATATACTCATATCTGCTCAAATCATTTGTGAAGGTCAGAAAATAACGATACCCGCCGCGAGCTCCAACACTCATCGGATCGCATACATCAGTATGTATTATTTCCAATAAGTCAGTTGCTCGCTCCATTGTTCCGGAGAACGGAGTTTTAGTCATCTTACCCATGAGGCACGGTTCGCAAGTACCAAGTGATTCATAATCAAGTGGTTCCAAAAGTCCATCAGTATGGAGTTTCTTCATGCGCTTTACACCAATATGGCCTAAACGGCAGTGCCACAAATAAATTGCACTATCATTATTAACTTTGCATCTTTTGGTTTCAATATTATGATTATGTGTATCACTGCGATCGAGATCCAACGAACTATTTTCATTGGGTGTGTAACCATATAAGGTTTTATTCATGTAAACAGAACAATAATTTATTCTCTTACTTAAATGAATAACCGTATTACAATAAACATGATCAAATCATATTCATGCTCAACGCAAACACCAAATAACACTTATTTAGGTTCAACACTAATCCCGAAAGTATAGGGAGTGTGCGATGATGATCATATCAATCTTGGAACCACTTCCAACACACATCGTCACTTCACCCTTAACTAGTCTCTGTTTATTCTGCAACTCCCGTTTCGAGTTACTAATCTTAGCAACTGAACTAGTATCAAATACTGAGGGGTTGCTATAAACACTAGTAAAGTACACATCAATAACATGTATATCAAATATACTTATGTTTACTTTGCCATCTTTTCTTATCCGCCAAATACTTGGATAGTTCCGCTTCCAGTGACCAGTCCCTTTGCAGTAGAAGCACATAGTCTCAGGATTAGGACCAAACTTGGGCTTCTTCACTTGAGCAGCAACTTGCTTGCTGTTCTTCTTGAAGTTCCCCTTTTTTCCTTTGTCCTTTTCTTGAAAGTAGTGGTCTCGTCAACCATCAACACTTCATGTTTTTCTTGATTTCTACCTTTGTCAATTTCAGTATTATGAAGAGCTTGGGAATCGTTTCCGTTATCCCTTGCATATTATAGTTCATCAGGAAGTTCTACTAACTTGGTGATGGTGACTAGAGAATTCTGATAATCACTATTTTATCTGCAAGATTAACTCCCACTTGATTCAAGCGATTGTAGTACCCAGACAATCTCAGCACATGCTCACTAGTTGAGCGATTCTCCTCCATCTTTTAGCTATAGAACTTGTTGGAGACTTCATATCTCTCAACTCGGGTATTTGCTTGAAATATTAACTTCAACTCGTGGAACATCTCATATGATCCATGACGTTCAAAACGTCTTTGAAGTCCCGATTCTAAGCCGTTAAGCATGGTGCACTAAACTATCAAGTAGTAATCATATTGAGCTAGCCAAACGTTCATAACGTCTGCATCTGCTCCTGCAATAGGTCTGTCACTTAGCGGTGCATCAAGGACATAATTCTTCTATGCAGCAATGAGTATAAACCTCAGATCACGGATCCAATCCGCATCATTGCTACTAACATCTTTCAACACAATTTTCTCTAGGAACATATCAAAATACAACGCGAGCTATTGATCTACAACATGATTTGCAAAATACTACCAGGACTAAGTTCATGATAAAATTAGGTTCAATTAATCATATTACTAAAGAACTCCCACTTAGATAGACATCCCTCTAATCCTCTAAGTGATTACGTGATCCAAATAACCTAAACCATGTCCGATCATCACGTGAGATGGAGTAGTTTCATTGGTGAACATCACTATATTGATCATATCTACTATATGATTCACGCTCGACCTTTCGGTCTCCGTGTTCCGAGGCCATATCTGTATATGCTTGGCTCGTCAAGTATAACCTGAGTATTCTGCGTGTGCAACTGTTTTGCACCCGTTGTATTTGAACGTAGAGCCTATCACACCCGATCATCACGTGGTGTCTCAGCACGAAGAACTTTCGCAACGGTGCATACTCAGGGAGAACACTTCTTGATAATTAGTGAGAGATCATCTTAAAATGCTACCGTCAATCAAAGCAAGATAAGATGCATAAAAGATAAACATCACATGCAATCAATATAAGTGATATGATATGGCCATCATCATCTTGTGCTTGTGATCTCCATCTTTGAAGCACCGTCGTGCTCACCATCGGCACCGGCGTGACACCTTGATCATCATCGTAGCATCGTTGTCGTCTCGCCAATCTTATGCTTCCACGACTATCGCTACCGCTTAGTGATAAAGTAAAGCATTACAGCGCAGTTGCATTGCATACAATAAAGCGACAACCATATGGCTCCTGCCAGTTGCCGATAACTCGGTTACAAAACATGATCATCTCATACAATAAAATTTAGCATCATGTCTTGACCATATCACATCACAACATGCCCTGCAAAAACAAGTTAGACGTCCTCTACTTTGTTGTTGCAAGTTTTACGTGGCTGCTACGGGCTTAAGCAAGAACCAATCTTACCTACGCATCAAAACCACAACGATAGTTTGCCAAGTTGGTGCTGTTTTAACCTTCGCAAGGACCGGGCGTAGCCACACTCGGTTCAACTAAAGTTGGAGAAACTGTCACCCGCTAGCCACCTTTGTGCAAAGCACGTCAGGAGAACCGGTCTCGCGTAAGCGTACGCGTAATGTCGGTCCGGGCCGCTTCGTCCAACAATACCGCCGAACCAAAGTATGACATGCTGGTAAGCAGTATGACTTATATCGCCCACAACTCACTTGTGTTCTACTCGTGCATATAACATCAACATATAAAACCTAGGCTCTGATACCACTGTTGGGGAACGTAATAATTTCAAAAAAATTCCTACGCACACGCAAGATCATGGTGATGCATAGCGACGAGGGGAGAGTGCGATCTACGTACCCTTGTAGACCGACAGCGGAAGCGTTAGCACAACGTGGTTGATGTAGTCGTACGTCTTCACGGCCCGACCGATCAAGCACCGAAACTACGGCACCTCCGAGTTGTAGCACACGTTCAGCTCGATGACGATCCCCGGACTCCGATCCAGCAAAGTGTCGGGGAAGAGTTCCGTCAGCACGACGGCGTGGTGACGATCTTGATGTTCTACCGTCGCAGGGCTTTGCCTAAGCACCGCTATAATATTATCGAGGATTATAGTGGAAGGGGGCACCGCACACGGCTAAGAAAACGATCACGCGGATCAACTTGTGTGTCTAGGGGTGCCCCCCTGCCCCCGTATATAAAGGAGCAAGGGGAAGGAGGCCGGCCCTAGGAGGGGCGCGCCAGGGAGTAGGAGTCCTACTCCTAGTTGGAGTAGGTTTTCTCCTTTCCTAGTCCAACTAGGAGAAGGGGGGAAAGGGGGGAAGAGGGAAAGGAAGGGAGAGAGGGGCCGTGCCCCAAACCCCTTGTCCAATTCGGACTGGGCTTGGGAGGGGCGCGCGCCACCTCCTGGTCATTCCCACTAAGGCCCATTAAGGCCCATTGCTTCTTCCTCGTATTCCAGTAACTCCCCGGTACCTTCGAAAATACCCGAATCACTCGGAACCATTCTGATGTCCGAATATAGTCGTCCAATATATCGATCTTTACGTCTCGACCATTTCGAGACTCCTCGTCATGTCCCCGATCTCATCCAGGACTCCGAACTCCTTCGGTACATCAAAACATATAAACTCATAATGAAACTGTCATCGAAACCTTAAGCGTGCGGACCCTACGGGTTCGAGAACAATGTAGACATGACCGAGACACGTCTCCGGTCAATAACCAATAGCGGAACCTGGATGCTCATATTGGCTCCCACATATTCTACGAAGATCTTTATCGGTCAGACCGCATAACAACATACGTTGTTCCCTTTGTCATCGATATGTTACTTGCCCGAGATTCGATCGTCGGTATCTCAATACCTAGTTCAATCTCGTTACCGGCAAGTCTCTTTACTCGTTCCGTAATACATCATCTCGCAACTAACTCATTAGTTGCAATGCTTGCAAGGCTTATGTGATGTGCATTACCGAGAGGGCCCAGAGATACCTCTCCGACAATCGGAGTGACAAATCCTAATCTCGAAATTCGCCAACCCAACATGTACCTTTGGAGACACCTGTAGAGCTCCTATATAATCACCCAGTTACGTTGTGACGTTTGGTAGCACACAAAGTGTTCCTCCGGCAAACGGGAGTTGCATAATCTCATAGTCATAGGAACATGTATAAGTCATGAAGAAAGCAATAGCAACATACTAAATGATCGGGTGCTAAGCTAATGGAATGGGTCATGTCAATCATATCATTCTTCTAATGATGTGATCCCGTTAATCAAATAACAACTCTTTTGTTCATGGTTAGGAAACATAACCATCTTCGATTAACGAGCTAGTCAAGTAGAGGCATACTAGTGACACTCTATTTGTCTATGTATTCACACATGTATTATGTTTCCGGTTAATACAATTCTAGCATGAATAATAAACATTTATCATGAAATAAGGAAATAAATAATAACTTTATTATTGCCTCTAGGGCATATTTCCTTCACAAAAGGGGGGAGAAGGGATCGCCCCGTCTCACCCCACAAAGGGTGGGGAAGAGGGGACCGATCTCGCCGTCAATGTTCACCATGGTGCGGCCGCAGGACACCATCTGCATCACACGTGTGACCCATCTGTCGTCAAACCCTTTGCGCGGGAGAACTTCCCGCGGGAAGGGCCAGTAGACCGTGTCGTAGGCCTTATGGAAATCAATCTTCAGGAAGACCGCCTACTGATGCCGGATGCGACCTCATGAAGGACTTCATGGAACACCAAAACCCCATCCAGGATGTATCGGCCCTTGATGAAAGTCGATTGATTCCTGTATGTGATTTGGTCAGCTAGGAGGGTCACTCTATTGGCGTACCCCTTCGCCAGAATACGGAAGATCACATTGATCACCGTAATAGGGCGGAACTGACGGATGTTTGAGGCCCTGGCTACCTTAGGGATGAGGGTGATGATCTCATAGTTCAGCCGGGCCAAGTCAATCGCCCTAACGTAGAATTCCTAAAATATCACTAACACCTCCGGTTTAATGACCAGCCAGAAGGTCTAGAAGAACTTAACCGGGACACCGTCCAGGCCCAGGGCGGATGAGGGGTTCATGCCTTTGATTGCGGCCCAGATCTCCGCCTCACTAAAGGGGGCCATGAGGGCGTCATTGGTTGCAGCAGAGACGCGGTCGCTGCCTTGCCAAATATCCGGGTCAAGGGCTTACCCCTCCCCGAGAGGAGGGAGAGAAAAGGGCTTTATAGAAGCCATCTACATGGGCATGGATCTCATCTGGGTGTTGGAGCAGGGAGTCTCCGTCCCAGAGTAGGGGGATCCTATTGCGGCATCGGCGGCCATTAGCAATGGCCTAGAAGTAGGCCGTATTAGCATCACCCTTAAGGACCCATCGATGGGTTCCCCGTTGACGCAAATACGCCTCCTCGTCCGTGTAGATGACCGAGAGCTGATCCTCAAGGTCGTACCGAAGGAGCCACTCGTCCGGGGAAAGGCCAGAAGTGTCAGCCCAGAGGTCAAGAGCCTGGACGAAGACCAGGATGGCCTTCTGATGCTCGCGAACGGCACGGCCAAGATTCGCACCCCAGCCCTTCATAAACTGGCGAGCGCGTTTAGCACAAAAGTGGATGGTGTCAATCACCGAGAAGGGGCGTGAGGCGGCGGCACGGGCCTCAGCCCATCGGGTGCTGACGACCTCAACAAAACCGGGCTGGTTGAGCCAGAATTCCTCAAACCGGAAATGAGGTTGATGAGGACGGTCATTCTCAGAAGAGAGGAGCAAGGGCACATGGTCATAAACAATCCAGGTAATCATGCGAAGCGACGCCAGAGGGCATCGCAGCTCCCATTCCGGGGAGACCATGACGCGGTCGGAGCGAGTCGGGTCCGCCTGACGGTTGGTCTAGGTAAATCTGGCACCAACCCTATCTAATTCACAGAGGCCTAAATCTTCACTGGTTTTTACGGTACATTCTGGAGATGTTCTTAGAGGTGCTTTGTGTTAAAAGTGAAACACTATTGTCCATGCAAATAAGTGCCGAAAAGAGTGGCCCATTTGGATGGCAGAAAGGAAGAAAAAAGTGGCAAAAGAAGTGTCTCCATACAAACGGATATCTAGAAATCCGGTGCATTGAATCGGACCATTAAACTTTAAAAAAAAACTGCCACGCACATTCTATCCATGCCTAGTTGAGACTACTGATTTGGACCCTACTGGACCGTAGCCAATCCAGTTCCTGTCATGGATTGGTGAACACAAAACACAGGCACATGGCTACTTGCCACTGAATCGGGAGGGAACGGACAGCTGATGTAAGCCAGAGTATCTATCAGGCCTAAACAAGGAGTCAAAATTGGGAGGCGAGCAATGAACAAAACTGACTTGATAACATTATGGAGCGAAGTCCAAAATTTATTAGCTTCACCACATTAAGCTGGGCACCATCGCATTACCCATGAATAGGAGGAAACGCTGTAACAGTAACGTAGAGCAAGTTCACCGCAGGAGCAAGAACAGCTTGAATCTGGGCTTATTGTCATCTCCTCTGCAGACTCTTCCCCAGGCGGCCAGGCTACTTCTTGCTGAGGACCGCCACGGTGCCGTCCTTCTTGGCGACGATCACCTTGGTGGCCATGCCGAGGAACATGCCGTGCTCGACGACGCCCGTGATGCGCAGCAGGCTGTCGCTTATGTCGCGCAGGTTGCCGTGTATGCCGTCCTCGAAGAACATCTCGACGATGTGGTTGCCGTTGTCGGTGAGAAAGAGCTCCTCCTGGCCGTTGTCGGTGAGAAAGAGCTCCTCCTGGCCGTCGCCGGCCTTGGACTTGACGGTCCTGAGCCTGGCGTGGAAGCCCGGCAATTTGTCGAACACCTTGCGGATGAGGCCGAGCGTGTAGGCGCTGCCGAAGGGGACGACCTCGACGGGCACGGAGCCCGTGCAGCCGAGGCGGGGGACGAGCTTGGACTCGTCGACGATGACGACGAAGCGGGCGCCGGCGCCCTCGATCATCTTCTCGCGGAGGAGCGAGCCGCCGCGGCCCTTGACGAGGTTGAGGTCCGGGTCGACCTCGTCGGCGCCGTCGATGGAGAGGTGGATCTCGGCGGCGTCGGCGAGCGCGAGCATGGGGATCCCGACGCGCGCGGCGTGCGCCTCCGTCTTGAGGGAGGTGGGCACCCCGGCGACCGCGCGCAGCGCGCCGGTGCGGAGGAGGGCCCCGAGGCGGTCGAGCGCGTGCGCGGCCGTGGAGCCGGTGCCGAGCCCCAGCGTCATGCCGGACCCCACCATGTCGACGGCGCGGTGCGCGGAGACGCGCTTGAGGTCCTCCTGCGTCGCCGCGTCGAGGGCCCGCGGCGGCGAGGCGGCGCTGCCCATGGCGGCGAGGCGAGGGGGGCGAGGGTTTCTTGGAGGGGATTGGGGTGGGAACGGGAGCAGAAACGGGAGGTGGGGGATTTGGGCAGGATTTTCCTACGAATCTTTGTGTAGATTTTTAGGAAAGGAGGCGGCGGGAAATGGGAAGCGGAGGTGGAGGCGGAGCGTGTGTGGGGAGATGGCACAGAATCGGCAGCATTTATGGGCATCGGAATGCGTGAAAGGTGCGGCGAATCAGGGCGTGTCTCTCTCTCTGACCTGACGCGGTCTTTAATTCGGGGGTTCTGCACGCGTTGTAAAACGGAACGGAAACTCTCCTCTACGCTACGTACCGCACTTCTCTCCGTTGCTTTGCACTGCAGTGCCATGATTCACGTTGCTGGGGCAAGAAACGGAAGGAAACGGCGTGCTTCATGCTTGATTTATTAACAATTTCGGTTGCTGATAGGCCTATCTTCGCCAGAGGGATGCAGCTCCGTACCGTTCGCTTTTAACACGGCAAACTTTCTACCGCTGCCACAGCGAGACTGTGTCAGATATGAATAAAATGTGGTTCAGTAACTGTTCTTTTCATAACGTGTGGTTCAGTAACTTTGAGTAACTCAAGTTTCAGTTTTATGGTGCCATGTCCAACACTTACCTCACAAATTTATTTATTCAATGTAGTTAAGGAAACAAAGTGCAATTCAGTAAAATACAATTACATCCGTTCAAAAATAACTGACATGGTTTTGTTTCAAGTTAGTCCTTGTACACCTCCTGACTTCTCAAACCCAATGAAAGCCTACAAATAGTGAATTCAGTGTATTTCAAAATGGTTGGCTTCCTTCTACTGGAACTAGCTCATCAGGGTTCAAATACTAAATTTGGCACATTTTTGCGATCTTTTTTAGTCTTTTTGGTGATTTCCTTCGGTGGAAGGTATGAGGTGGCTGTGATGACTTCGTTAGTCTTAAGATGTTATATCAGCTCAGTCTTTCGAAGATGTTCATAGAAATAGCGTGTGCATGTATGCATTTATCAATATGTGTGTATGTGAGCATTCTTTCGAGCCAACCTTTTTCCCTGGTATGTTGTGCTCCTGCAAAAGCACTGTGCAAAGGAATAAAGAATATGTTTATTATGTTTCTATTTATAAACGCAGTTTCGTTATAAAAGTAAGCATGAGCTCACGTTCATGCTTGTGCCTCAACATATTTGCCTGAGAAAACCTAGTGGTTCCAATACAGTCTGTATTTGTTATATTTCTTTAAGGAAAAAGGAGATGTAGATTTGTATCTTCGCTGGTCAATGAACAATGATTAGCAAGACACATGAACGGATATCCAAGTTATATTCTTGCTATTTTTTAATTGAAAAGGGCCTCGTGGCAAAAATGTCCTAGCTGTGATTGGCACAGGAAAATATCTGGTGCTACCAAGATTCAGATGATACCGAAACTCTTGAACATTTTGCAGAAAAGTCATTCAAGAGTTTTAAAATTACACGCAAGTAAAATAACTTCTCTGATGCCGTTGGATCTGAGATATCCAACGATTCAAAATCCTGTATCACGCATATGAAGTCTGTTAGCACCAGAAACTTTCCCGGATTGGCACAACCAGTCCATACCAGGGAATTCCAAGTACTGGTCGGTCCTCCCAGAAAAAAAATACTAGCCGGACCCTTTTACCCAACAATGCATGCGATTTTTTCTCATGAGGGGTAACAATGCATGGGTAAGAGCATCTCTAGCAGCAGATCCCGTAAAGCACTACAGGCCCTTCTAAAACAAATTTACGGTACCGCGAGGCATCGGATGAAACATATCACATAAACCTGTACCATAAAATGTCTTTATTCTTCTCAGGCTTCTTCTTTCTCTAGACGGACGCATGCACGAACTTGAACTCTGGCCGGCGAGAACGGCGTCGCTCCGGCCTGCGGCCTGATGTGGCCCGCTGCCTGCTCTGGCAATGCTCTGGCCCACCGCGTGCTCCGATGATGCTTCGGACGGCCACCGGCGAGCTCCTTCGCCTGCCCGCTGCTCATGCACGGCGTCGCGAGGCCCCTGCTCCGGCGCTGACCGACTTTATAGGAACCTCCAAAAAGGGTTGAAATCCTCCATATATGACGGATGGGAGTTCGAATGACAGGAGCCTCTAAAAAAATACGGGATATGTCGTTTTACAATATCTATTCGGGGCGTTCTTTTCGGCTTGTACTGTAAATACAAAGGTTTGACCGTTTTTACAGGATTTGCTAGAGATGCTCTATGACCGTCTTCTTCTCTCTTTTTCTTTTTTGCATACGTGTAAGACTGCGCCTACTAGCATGCATTTTCCAAACAGGCGCACACACCGTCTCCACGCTGGGCCGGCCCATCTAACTTTTTTTCTTCTGTTTTTCGAAAAATAAAAAAGCACGCTCGTGATGAACTAACCAGCGGCCTCCTGCATCGAGCTACGCTTAAGTAACCACCCCGCTACCTAGCCCAATATGATAACTTACATCTTTTTTCATCTTTTCTTCTTGCTTCATTCCTTTTTTTTCTCCTGGTTCGATGAATTTTTCTCAAATTCGTGAACTTTTTCTTCAATTTTTTGATTTTTTTCTAAAAATTTGTAAATTATTTTATTCAATCCTATCAACTTATTTCAAATCTGATAAACTTTTTTCGAATTTGTGGACATTGGTTCTGAAAATCCATGATTTCATTTTCAATGTCGATGAATTTTTTCAAATTTGACAAACATTTTTGCAAAATACACACACAAAAATTCATTGATTTTTTTTCAAATCGATGTTTTTTAATTCATGAATTTTTTTTGAAAATCCACAAATTTTTTTGAATTCACATTATTTTTTATTTTTTATCGTTTTTTTTCTCAAATGCGATCGTGCGGACAGGAGGAAATAAAATGCGATCGAGCACTCGCATCTAGATGGACCGACCCAGAAGCGTTTTTGCATGGGCGCTGAAGCGCCGAATAGGAGCTCGGCCTGTTACGATGTATTATGCAACTCGGCGCACTTCTCCCAGCCGTCCTGAGCTTAGCCCATTTAACTTTTTTTCCCCTTCTTTCTAACCTTCTAATAATACTAGTAAAACGTCCGTGCGTTGCCACAGGCCAACAAATGAATCTATCACGAGCCCCTCAACTCATCTCTTCAAACATTGTGTTATTACTTTTCTATGTTTGTCTAAAAAAAACTTTCCTATGTTGTCACCCTACTCCAAATTTGTGTTCACTCCAAATCTATCAAATTGTTGAGTCCCATCATCCCTAACTCCTGGCCAAACAGATGAATACGAGTAGTTTGCCTTCAGCTCTACATTAACTCAAAATCGCGTCTGTTTTCTTCAAGTTTCCCAAATTGCCATAGGCATTCCCACCATCCTACCTTTGAATGTCTTCCAACATTCTCCATTCACACCCACCTAAAAGTTCTGACAAAATAAATAAATTTTCCATACAATTTTGCAATGTTATACATTAAAAATTGCTAATTAATCTCATTTTTATTTTCTAAGCATAGCATGAGAGATGATAGTTCCATTTGTACGAACCCTCCTACCTCAGGATTAAAATCACCCTTGCAAAGAAAAATAGCTACAATCGTATCACATGCTTCTTTCTTTGATACGCACCTAAAACAGATGAGATTCTTTGTATTTATGATAATGCGGTTAATCTACTACCACTATAAAAAAAAAGAGGGCGGAGAATCAAATCATCCTATCCATCAAAACCTACGATCTGATGATCTACATCCCTCCAGAATACTAAACACGTTTTACGCTTTAATTACCCACCATGCCATTAGCTGCTAATGACCCCTTTCAAGAAAAGAAAAAATATTGTAGCCCATGTCTTCATCAAACTGCATGCACGACGCCACTCCTCTGCTACCGACGCCATCGCAGGGGCCGGGGCCGCCGTCCCGCCCGCCGCTCCTTCTCTGCTGCACCACAGATGCTAGCGCGGATCGCCGTCGCCGCCCGCCGCTCCTCCTCTAATTCTAGACGGACGCAAGCTCGGATCGCCGTCGCCTCCTCCGGCCGCTCATCCTCTGCTGCCCCATGGTCTCGACGCCAGAGGCTCTCCTCTTGGTCGGTTGCTGCCCCCACGGATGCGAGCTCCCGCCACTCCTCCTTTTCTGCCCCACGGGCTCGCCGCCGGCCGCTCTCCCTTCGTCGGTTGCTGCTCTGTACGCCCATAGCCGTAATTGCGGAACGCGCCACCGATTCTCTGCGCTGGAACATCAGGGGAAGGCTCTCCTCTTCATCGGATCTGGCATCCTGAGCCTTCCAACGATCGGATCCGGTGAGATTTGCCACCTCCTGCAGCCGTCCATGTGTAGCTCGTCGACTTCACCCAGGATGGCCACCAGGACGAGTCGACGACCTCTGCCTCATAGTTGTCTTCCCCGAGAGCTGACGCTGTCTCCATGCCGCACGAGGTTGCCATTGCACCCACGACACCCTTAGCATCGTTGATATTCTATATGTAACTCATCAATTGATAGATTTTCTCCCTGCAGTGACTTGCATTTTTCTACATTGCTTCGTATTGAGTTGACTGGGACTGTTTGATTGAATAACAAATAGTAAACAACCTCTGTCGCTGATCAATTCATGGAACGATTATCACATGTGGCAAACTGAATTGCATTCTCAATACATAAGGGAAGTGCAAGCAGTATCTGGAGGGTCAAATTATTCATTACCTGCAAGTTATAAATTTATAATGCTAACACACTGTGTTTTGCTTTTATAACTTGCAAGTTGCAAGTGTTAACCCCAGAAAAACGATTTGCAGGTGGACATCTGCAGTAAATAATCAGGTGCTTCCTCATTATCAAAGTCAATACTCTATGAGGTGTGCAGCGAGTGCGTGTGAATGTGCCGATGCGAGGTAGTGGAGGGTTCAGCAAGGTTCAGTTTTGGCTCCAATTTGTTTTCAGAATCATCTTCTAATGTCTAATCTAATGGTCCTTTCTTATGTAGTTAACAAATTATATTGCCTTGTAGCTTTTTAACAAATTGGCTGCTACGAAGACTGGTTGCTTCAAATTTTGTTTTGGTATGTGCTTTGACTGATTATCTTAATGCCAGTACTTCTTGATTTTCACTCCATATATGAAATTGTTTAGCTAGCTCTTGATCAATATCCTTCAGTACACCTGCAATATTGATGGACACTAAGTACTACTGCCAATCATCAATGTAAACTATTCCAACTCTATATTAATTCAGAAAATAATCGGATACAAAATAATCGATTTAAAAATAAACTGCAAAACTTGGAAGTTTAGGAAATTATGTTGTTTTAATCTTTGCACTAAGAGTTTCCAGGCCTATATTGTTATAGGTATTCTTATTCTGGTTGTACACTGAAATTTAGGTGCTTTTGGAGATTTGATTGTACAAGAAAATGATCTACCTTGCAATATCATTTTTCTTGCAAATGAAGAAATTCAGAGCATCTAAGTTTTAAATGTATCTGCTAAAGTGTTGATATTAATCCTTTATGTTGTCCGGTAAGTTGAAATGTGCATAACTTAATTATGTGATTACGGGCTCGACGCTCTTCACATTGCTTGAGAATCTGATCAGCACCACTCCGACATGCATCAGGAAGTCAACGAACAACCAGACCAGGAAGGCGTGGAGCTTGAGCTTGAGCTGCAGCGACAATGACAACTTGGGCGTCAACTTCAAAAAGCAACAGTTCAAGTGTACTCTCTCTCTCCCTCTCCGTGTGTGTGTGTGTGTGTGTTTCTACTAAGTACAGTCTGTGTACTGTTCTATCCTTGTTCTGTTTTCTTCAACCATTTTTTGTTGTATATTCTCTGTCAGTAAATGCCCCAATCTATTTTATCTAGGCAGCATGTATTTGGTACTACAATAAGTTGGTGCGATATCCTCCAATATTTTGTTATCTAGGCAGTCAAAACAACTTCAGTCCGCTTAATTTTTTTTTCTGCTTTTGGTGTTATGATGAGAGAAAGAAAGAGATGTGGTGGCAATGGAGAACTTGGACCAATTGATAATATACCATAGTTGTGGTAGTTAATGTTTGTGGTACTTCCTTTAGGATATTTGTTCTATACATATGTTCCGCCAGATATTCATTCAAATTGTACCCTTCTCTATCAATTTGTATGGTTCTTAGCTGATTGCGTGATTATGATTGAACACTTAGTATCTTAAGAAGATAAATAATGAACACAGACTGCTCTCTTCCAGTTCAGTGGAAGCGTAGAAGGCAACCATGGAGGTGATAGACGCAATGGCTTGAGCATGACGGATGGTTGTCCCTAAGTTTCTACCACTGAGTTGGTGCGTGCTCCAATATTACCAGGTCAGTGCTTCAAATCATCAGACCTTGGCGCTATTCCTTGTCATAGAGGAGGTCAGTACTTCAAATCATCCTTAGCTCCATTATTTTTCTTTTGCAGATCTTAGGATAATGGGTCAATTTCTTACTTTTCTTTTCAATATCGTTTTTTATCCCCTATGCTTACGCGATGATTATGTGACTTATCTGTCAGAGAACGAATCATGCTAAAATTTTCTTGTACATAAATGATGCATGTATGTTTATTCTTGTTTTTCTTATTACTTCAGATTTTTTCTGTGGATGGGCTCAATAGATATTATATTCATCACATAACTTGCTATTTACTGAGTAGTATGTGTTGCTCACTCTTTATTTTCGTGGCGCAGAAGTATGATCATGACCCTGCTCAAGTTCGGCCTCACTGCTGTCGCTATAGCTGCTTCTGTGAGTCTCTATAATCTTCTTCGCCACCGGTTCAGTAACCCTCTCGATTTTGTTCTCTCCTCTTCTCTTGTGCTCTCTGACCCAGACATTGGTCGATGTGACTCTTGTGATGCCAGCCATCAAGCTTCTCGTGCTTTGGTTACTGCTAATGCTTGGCTCCTAATGTATAGGCGAGAGGAAGATACAGATGTACCTAAGATGAGTAGTTCGCATATCAAAAGTCACCATTCAGTTAGCATGCGCACTTTAGCTAGCTTCCAATTCACTTGTAGGTCTGAGAGAAAAGAGAGTGCCCCACCTTCTATCTAGCTTGTAATTAACTTGTAGGTGTACTAAGTTATCCTTCAATTTTCAGATCATGTACAACCTGATTCAGTGCACATGTTTCAGGGGCTATATTCAGTACAAAATGCTCAATGAAAAACCCTGCAAGTACTCTTATTCAGCTATCGCTCCATCTCACTTTGTGATATTTATCGCAGCATTGTTCAGTATTGCATCTGTAGCTAATTTAATAGCCTGTTGTCAGGTCGTAATACCGTTGAAAATACGTAGCAACACGACCATAGTGATGCCGATCTCACTGTTGAAAATACAATTGAGCGGCAATACAATACCGTGCATCCATTTTTTATATTGATGTGGATATCATTTGGTCATTGTTTGAGACGTGCATTGCACGTGCAAGCTTACTAGTCAAAATAGAAGAACTACGACACCTCATAGAAATAAGGAAAAGCCAACCTCGGCTTGCAGCCTGTGAATTGCAACGGAAGAAGAAAAAATTCAAGTCTTTGATATAGTTGAGTGGGTTAAACCCATGCATATCCCACACTATGGTTACAAGATATGTATTTCATGAATAGAGCAAGTAGCGCTTTTGGCTTTCTATACATTTCTAGTGTACTTTGAGATAAATATTTTTTAATAGAGAAAACAGCAGGAGAGGCTGCTTCTTTTCTTTGCCTAAATATTTACATGGTGAAAGTAGACCTAGAACAAAAGAGAAACAGTAACAAAACACACATAAAGATAGTATGTATATCTAAAAAACAGAGAAGTCAGGGATAACCCTATGCATGAGAAGCCTCAGATCATCTTTGAACATCCTGAGCCAGTCCTGAACAGAAGGCTGCATACCCTCAAAGTAGCATCTATTTCTTTGTTTCCAAATATTCCAGGCTGCCAATATGATGATTTCTGTGAACAGACGGTGTGGCCAGACTCTAGCAGTATCAAACACGATATCAGGAGAAGACATAATATAATTTCCATTGTACCTTTGTTTCTCTCAATTGAAAAGAAATACCAAAATCAAGGGAAGACACAATATAACTTTTCACTATCACATATTCAACAACAGTGGTGCCAAAACAATAATATATAGCTCAAAGAAAGATTAATTAAATCATGAGACATCAACACAGTATAGCATGGAAACTAATAATAAAACTTAAAAGGTGCACGTGATATATCAGAATGTTCAATTAATAAGCACATATGTCATGAAATAGCAACATATTGCCCATGCATTTATACATTTCTTTAATACTCGCATGTAGCGACCAGACCTCAAACAGTCTGATCTCTGTGCTCCGGTGTCATCCCTAGATCAGTAATGCTGACACCACACAGTACTTGGAGGATTTATAACAGAGTAGCAATCACACACTTATTACTTCGAGTGTCTCAAAAGAGAACTTATTACAATAAATATGGCTTAAGGCCATCTAATAACGATAACAGCGGAAGGCTTGGAAGATAAGTGAGTCCATCAACTCCAACGGCATCACTGAGTATAGAACCACGACCTAAAAACTCCTTAATCGTCGTCTGAAAAGTCTGCAACATTAACGTTCCAGCCCGAAAACGGGTCAGCACATGGAATATGCTGGCAAGGTAACACATAGAGAGTAATGGAATGAAACAGCTATACTATATGCATATTTGGCTGGTGGAAAGCTCTATGGTTATAGTTTTGCGTAAAGCCAATTTTTCCCTACTTCAAAGGAATAAAATTTAATTACTATCATGGTGGTTGTTAAACATTGAGAATGGTTGACAGCATTCTCAATCCCAATTAAGCATCATCATTAAACATAACCCAACAAAATTAATTTAGAGTAACATGTTGAGATTCACATGAAAATCCAAGTGCTAGATACTCAAGATGTCCATAACCGGGGACACGGCTAACCATGATTAGTTTATTACACTCTGCAGAGGTTTGCACACTTTTTCCCATAAGACTCGATCGCCTCCATTTGTTTTCTCGCACTACAGGGTGTTTGAGAAGACGGATGACCGAGACATAGTCTTTCAGAAGCGCTAGCACCTTACGATCGGGTAGACCGTACCACCTACATCCCCTACATCTGCTAGTCTACCACTGTAAGAGTTCGCACGACTTAGTCAACTATGCTAGAGCCTATAATAACTTGTGGCTGCACACGGAAATTTCTAGTATGAATAGTCTCATGATCCCTTTGAGCCTGGGTGGCGGTCCAAAAGAAAACAGACAAGTGCTGGAATACCCAGGTGCCTCAATCCACCCAGATGTGTGTTTAAATTGCCACCTTAGATAAACCATTAATTAACAATCTCACATCTGTCATGGATTTCACTCACCCAATCCACGTCTACTAGCATAGGATGGCATAATAAGCAAACGTAGAAGTAACTCCCAAAGGTTTGATAATAAACAGGTAATAGGTACTACCTCATCTACTTTGTTGGGGAACGTAGCAGAAATTCAAAATTTTCCTACGTGTCACCAAGATCTATCTATGGAGAAACCAGCAACGAGGGGAAGTAGAGTGCATCTACATACCCTTGTAGATCGCTAAGCGGAAGCGTTCAAGAGAACAGGGTTGAAGGAGTCGTACTCGTCGTGATCCAAATCACCGGAGATCCTAGTGCCGAACGGGCGGCACCTCCGCGTTCAACACATGTACAACCCGGTGACGTCTCCCATGCCTTGATCCAGCAAGGAGAGAGGGAGAGGTTGAGGAAGACTCCATCCAGCAGCAGCACAACGGCGTGGTGGTGGTGGAGGAGCGTGGCAATCCCGCAGGGCTTCGCCAAGCACCATGGGAGAGGAGGAGGAGGGAGAGGGGCAAGGCTGCACCAAGAGGAGAAGTTCTCGTGTGTTGGGCTGCTCCAAAACCTCCACTATATATAGGGGAAGAGGGGGCTGCGCCCCCACCTAGGTTTCCACCCCTAGGGGGCGGCGGCCAGCCTTAGATGGGACTTGGAGGGGGCGGCCAAGAGGGGGAGAGAGGGGGCGCGCCCTAGGGTGGGCCTATAGGCCCATCTGCGCCTAGGGTTTTCCCTCTCCCCTCCTAGCTGCGCCTTGGGCAAGGGTGGGAGGCGCACCAGCCCACTCTGGGGCTGGTCCCTTTCCACTCTAGGCCCATGCAAGCCTCTGGGGCCGGTGGCCCCACTTGGTGGACCCCCGGGACCCTCCCGGTGGTCCCGGTACGTTACCGGAAAAACCCGAAACTTTTCCGGTGACCAAAACAGGACTTCCCATATATAAATCTTTACCTACGGACCATTCCGGAACTCCTCGTGACGTCCGGGATCTCATCCGGGACTCCGAAAAACATTTGGTAACCACATACAAACTTCCTTTACAACCCTAGCGTCATCGAACCTTAAGTGTGTAGACCCTACGGGTTCGGGAGACATGCAGACATGACCGAGACGTTCTCCGGTCAATAACCAACAGTGGGATCTGGATACCCATGTTGGCTCCCATATGTTCCACGATGATCTCATCGGATGAACCACGATGTCAAGGACTCAATCAATCCCGTATTCAATTCCCTTTGTCTAGCGGTATTGTACTTGCCCGAGATTCGATCGTCGGTATACCGATACCTTGTTCAATCTCGTTACCGGCAAGTCTCTTTTCTCGTTCCGTAACACATCATCCCGTGATCAACCCCTTGGTCACTTTGTGCACATTCTGATGATGTCCTACCGAGTGGGCCCAGAGATACCTCTCCGTTTACACGGAGTGACAAATCCCAGTCTCGATTCGTGCCAACCCAACAGACACTTTCGGAGATACCTGTAATGCACCTTTATAGCCACCCAGTTACGTTGTGACGTTTGGTACACCCAAAGCATTCCTACGGTATCCGGGAGTTGCACAATCTCATGGTCTAAGGAAAAGATACTTGACATTAGAAAAGCTTTAGCATACGAACTACACGATCTCTATGCTAGGCTTAGGATTGGGTCTTGTCCATCACATCATTCTCCTAATGATGTGATCCCGTTATCAACGACATCCAATGTCCATAGCCAGGAAACCATGACTATCTGTTAATCACAACGAGCTAGTCAACTAGAGGCTCACTAGGGACATATTGTGGTCTATGTATTCACACGTGTATTACGATTTCCGGATAATACAGTTATAGCATGAATAAAAGACTATTATCATGAACAAAGAAATATAATAATAACTAATTTATTATTGCCTCTAGGGCATATTTTCAACAGTCTCCCACTTGCACTAGAGCCAATAATCTAGTTCACATCGATATGTGATTAACACTCAAGGTCACATCCCCATGTGACTAACACCCAAAGAGTTTACTAGAGTCAATAATCTAGTTCACATTTACCATGTGATTAACACTCGATGAGTTCTGGGTTTGATCATGTTATGCTTGTGAGAGAGGTTATAGTCAACGGGTCTGAACCTTTTAGATCCGTGTGTGCTTTACAAATCTCTATGTCATCTCCTAGATGCAGCTACCATGCTCTATTTGGAGCTATTCCAAATAACTGTTCTACTTGGAGCTATTCTAAATTGTTGCTCCATTATACATATCCGGTATCTCTACTCAGAGCTATCCGGATAGGTGTTAAGCTTGCATCGACGTAACCCTTTACGACGAACTCTTTTACCACCTCCATAATCGAGAAAATTCCTTAGTCCACTAGTTACTAAGGATAACTTTGACCGCTGTCCTGTGATCCATTCATGGATCACTCTTGTACCCCTTGACTGACTCATGGCAAGGCACACTTCAGGTGCGGTACACAGCATAGCATACTGTAGAGCCTACGTCTTAAGCATAGGGGACGACCTTCGTCCTTTCTCTCTATTCTGCCATGGTCGAGCTTTAAGTCTTAACTTCATACCTTACAACTCAGGCAAGAACTCCTTCTTTGACTGATCCATCTTGAACACCTTCAAGATCATGTCAAGGTATGTGCTTATTTGAAAGTACCATTTAAGCGTTTTGATCTATCCTTATAGATCTTGATGCTCAATGTTCAAGTAGCTTAATCCAGGCTTTCCATTGAAAAACACTTTCCAAATAACCCTATATGCTTTCCAGAAATTCTACGTCATTTCTGATCAACAATATGTCAACAACATATACTCATCAGAAATTCTATAGTGCTCCCACTCACTTCTTTGGAAATACAAGTTTCTCATAAACTTTGTACAAACCCAAAATCTTTGATCATCATCAAAGCATACATTCCAACTCCGAGATGCTCACTCCAGTCCTTAGAAGGATTGCTGGAGCTTTGCATACTTATTAGCATTTTTCGGGATTGACAAAACCTTCCGGTTGTATCACATACAACCTTTCCTCAAGAAAATCGTCGAGGAAACAATGTTTTGACATCCTATCTGCAAGATTTCATAAATAATGCAGTAATCGCTAACATAATTCCAACAGACTCTTAGCATCGCTACGAGTGAGAAAGTCTCACCGTAGTCAACTCCTTGAACTTGTCAGAAAACATCTTAACGACAAGTCGAGCTTTCTTAATGGTGACATTTACCATCATCGTCCGTCTTCCTTTTAAAATCCATATGTACCTAACAGCCTTACGACCATCAAGTAGTTCTTCCAAAGTCTACACTTTGTTTTCATACATGGATCCTCTCTCGGATTTTATGGCCTCGAGCCATTTATCGGAATTCGGGCCCACCATCGCTTCTCCATAGCTCGTAGGTTCATTGTTTTCTAGCAACATGACTTCCAAGACAGGATTACCGTATCACTGTGAAGTAGTACGTATCCTTGTCACCCTATGAGGTACGGCAGTGACTTGATCCGAAACTTCATGATCACTATCATAAGCTTCTACTTCAATTGGTGTAGGTGCCACATGAACAACTTCCTGTGCCCTGATACACAGTGGTTGAAGTGATGGTTCAATAACCATATCAAGTCTCCACCATCCTCCCACTCAACTCTTTCGAGACAAACCTTTCCTTGAGAAAGGACCCGATTCAAGAAACAATCCCTATTGCTTTCGGATCTGAATTAGGAGGTATACCCAACTGTTTTGGGTGTCCTATGAAGATGCATTTTATCCGCTTTGGGTTCGAGCTTATCAACCTGAAACTTTTTTCACATAAGCGTCGCAGCCCCAAATTTTTAAGAAACAACAACTTAGGTTTCTCCAAACGGTGTCGTCTCAACGGAATTACGTGGTGCATTTAAAGTGAATGTGGTTGTCTCTAATGCCTAACCCATAAACAATAGTGGTAATTCGATAAGAGACATCATGGTACGCACCATATCCAATAGGGTGCAACTATGATGTTCGGACACACCATCACACTATGGTGTTCCAGGCGGTATTAATTGCGAAACAATTTCCACAATGTCTTAATTGTGTGCCAAAACTCGTAACTCAGATATTCATCTCTATGATCATATCATAGACATTTTATCCTCTTGTCACAATGATCTTCTACTTCACTCTGAAATTACTTGAACCATTCAATAATTCAGACGTGTGTTTCATCAAGTAAATATTCTCAACATCTACTTGAATCATCTGTGAAGTAAGAACATAACGATATTCACTGCATGCCTCAGCACTCATTGGACTGCACACATCAAAATGTGTTACTTCCAACAAGTTGCTATCTTGTTCCATCTTACTGAAAACGAGGCTTTTCAGTCATCTTGCCCATGTGGTATGATTTGCATATCTCAAGTGATTCAAAATCAAGTGAGTCCAAACGATCCATCTGCATGGAGTTTCTTCATGCGTATACACCAATAGACATGGTCCGCATGTCTCAAACCTTTCAAAAAACGAGTGAGTCCAAAGATCCATCAACATGGAGCTTCTTCATGCGTTTTACATCAATATGACTTACATGGCAGTGCCACAAGTAAGTGGTACTATCATTACTATCTTATAACTTTTGGCATGAACATGTGTATCACTATGATCGAGATTCAATGAACCATTCATTTTAGGTGCAAGACCATTGAAGGTATTATTCAAATAAACAGAGTAACCATTATTCTCCTTAAATGAATACCCGTATTGCGATAGACATAATCCAATCATGTCTATGCTCAACGCAAACACCAATCTCGATGGTAGAGGGAGCGTGCGATGCTTGATCACATCAAACTTGGAAACACTTCCAACATATATCGTCAGCTCACCTTTAGCTAGTCTCCGTTTATTCCGTAGCTCTTTTACTATCACTTAGCAACTGAACCAGTATCTTAATACCCTGGTGCTACTAGGAGTACTAGTAAAGTACACATCAACACAATGTATATCCAATATACTTCTATCGACCTTGTTAGCCTTCTTATCTACCAAGTATCTAGGGTAATTCTGCTCCAGTGACTGTTCCTCTTATTACAGAAGCACTTAGTCTCGGGTTTGGGTTCAACCTTGGGTTTCTTCACTAGAGCAGCAACTGTTTTGCCGTTTCATGAAGTATCCCTTGTTACCCTTGCCCTTCTTGAAACTAGTGGTTTCACCAACCATCAACAATTGATGCTCCTTCTTGATTTCTACTTTCGCGGTGTCAAACATCGTGAATACCTCAAGGATCATCATCTCTATCCTTGATATGTTATAGTTCATCACGAAGCTCTAGCAGCTTGGTGGCAATGACTTTGGAGAAACATCACTATCTCATCTGGAAGATCAACTCCCACTCGATTAAAGTGATTGTTGTACTTAGACAATCTGAGCACAAGCTCAACGATTGAGCTTTTCTCCCTTAGTTTGTAGGTTAAGAAAATCGTCGGAGGTCTCATACCTCTTGACGTGGGCACGAGCCTGAAATCCTAATTTCAGCCCTCGAAACATCTCATATGTTCCGCGACATTTCGAAAAACGTCTTTCGTGCCTCAACTCTAAACCGTTTAACTGAACTATCACGTAGTTATCAAAACATGTATGTCTGATGTTCGCAACATCCACAGACGACGTTTGGGGTTCAGCACACTGAGCGGTGCATTAAGGACATAAGCTTTCTACTGTCCGCATAATCGCTACTGTCAACTTTCAACTATATTTTCTCTAGGAACATATCTAAACAGTGGAACTAAAGCGTGAGCTTACGACATAATTTGCAAAATGTCTTTTGACTATGTTCAAGATAATTAAGTTCATCTTATGAACTCCCACTCAGATAGACATCCCTCTGGTCATCTAAGTGATTACATGATCCGAGTCAACTAGGCCGTGTCCGATCATCACGTGAGACGGACTAGTCATCATCGGTGAACATCTTCATGTTGATCGTATCTACTATACGACTCATGCTCGACCTTTCGGTCTCCGTGTTCCGAGGCCATGTCTGTACATGCTAGGCTCGTCAAGTTAACCCTAAGTGTTTTCGCTGTGTAAAACTGTCTTACACCCGTTGTATGTGAACGTAAGAATCCATCACACCCGATCATCACGTGGTGCTTAGAAGCGACGAACTGTAGCAACGGTGCACAGTTAGGGGAGAACACTTCTTGAAATTTTGTAAGGGATCATCTTATTTACTACCATCGTCCTAAGTAAACAAGATGCATAATCATAATAAACATCACATGCAATTATATAGTTGTGACATGATATGGCCAATATCATATAGCTCCATTGATCTCCATCTTCGGGGCTCCATGATCATCTTGTCACCGGCTTGACACCATGATCTCCATCATCATGATCTCCATCATCGTGTCTTCATGAAGTTGTCACGCCAACGACTACTTCTACTTCTATGGCTAACACGTTTAGCAATAAAGTAAAGTAAGTTACATGGCGTTCTTCAATGACACGCAGGTCATACAATAAATAAAGACAACTCCTATGGCTCCTGCCGGTTGTCATACTCATCGACATGCAAGTCGTGAATCCTATTAGAAGAACATGATCAATCTCATACATCACATATCATTCATCACATTCTTCTTGGCCATATCACATCACAAAGCATACCCCTGCAAAAACAAGTTAGACGTCCTCTAATTGTTGTTGCATGTTTTACGTGGCTGCTATGGGTTTCTAGCAAGAATGTTTCTTACCTACGCAAAACCACAACGTGATATGCCAATTGCTATTTACCCTTCATAAGGACCCTTTTCATCGAATCCGTTCCGACTAAAGTGGGAGAGACTGGCACCCGCTAGCCACCTTATGCACCAGGTGCATGTCAATCGGTGGAACCTGTCTCACGTAAGAGTACGTGTAAGGTCGGTCCGGGCCGCTTCATCCCACAATACCGTCGAAACAAGATTGGACTAGTAACGGCAAGCATATTGAACAAAATCAACGCCCACAACTACTTTGTGTTCTACTCGTGCAAAGAATCTACGCAATAGACCTAGCTCATGATGCCACTGTTGGGGAACGTAGTAGAAATTCAAAATTTTCCTACGTGTCACCAAGATCTATCTATGGAGAAACCAGCAACGAGGGGAAGGAGAGTGCATCTACATACCCTTGTAGATCGCTAAGCGGAAGCGTTCAAGAGAACGGGGTTGAAGGAGTCGTACTCGTCGTGATCCAAATCACCGGAGATCCTAGTGCCGAACGGACGGCACCTTCGCGTTCAACACACGTACAGCCCGGTGACGTCTCCCATGCCTTGATCCAGCAAGGAGAGAGGGAGAGGTTGAGGAAGACTCCATCCAGCAGCAGCACAACGGCGTGGTGGTGGTGGAGGAGCGTGGCAATCCCGCAGGGCTTCGCCAAGCACCATGGGAGAGGAGGAGGAGGGAGAGGGGCAAGGCTGCACCAAGAGGAGAAGTTCTCGTGTGTTGGGCTACTCCAAAACCTCCACTATATATAGGGGAAGAGGGGGCTGCGCCCCCACCTAGGTTTCCACCCCTAGGGGGCGGCGGCCAGCCCTAGATGGGACTTGGAGGGGGCGGCCAAGAGGGGGAGAGAGGGGGCGCGCCCTAGGGTGGGCCTATAGGCCCATCTGCGCCTAGGGTTTTCCCTCTCCCCTCCTAGCTGCGCCTTGGGCAAGGGTGGGAGGCGCACCAGCCCACTCTGGGGCTGGTCCCTTTCCACTCTAGGCCCATGCAAGCCTCTGGGGCCGGTGGCCCCACTTGGTGGACCCCCGGGACCCTCCCGGTGGTCCCGGTACGTTACCGGAAAAACCCGAAACTTTTCCGGTGACCAAAACAGGACTTCCCATATATAAATCTTTACCTCCGGACCATGCCGGAACTCCTCGTGACATCCGGGATCTCATCCGGGACTCCGAAAAACATTCGGTAACCACATACAAACTTCCTTTACAACCCTAGCGTCATCGAACCTTAAGTGTGTAGACCCTATGGGTTCGGGAGACATGCAGACATGACCGAGACGTTCTCCGGTCAATAACCAACAGCGGGATCTGGATACCCATGTTGGCTCCCACATGTTCCACGATGATCTCATCGGATGAACCACGATGTCAAGGACTCAATCAATCCCGTATTCAATTCCCTTTGTCTAGCGGTATTGTACTTGCCCGAGATTCGATCGTCGGTATACCGATACCTTTTTCAATCTCGTTACCGGCAAGTCTCTTTTCTCGTTCCGTAACACATCATCCCGTGATCAACCCCTTGGTCACTTTGTGCACATTCCGATGATGTCCTACCGAGTGGGCCCAGAGATACCTCTCCGTTTACACGGAGTGACAAATCCCAGTCTCGATTCGTGCCAACCCAACAGACACTTTCGGAGATACCTGTAATGCACCTTTATAGCCACCTAGTTACGTTGTGACGTTTGGTACACCCAAAGCATTCCTACGGTATCCGGGAGTTGCACAATCTCATGGTCTAAGGAAAAGATACTTGACATTAGAAAAGCTTTAGCATACGAACTACACGATCTCTATGCTAGGCTTAGGATTGGGTCTTGTCCATCACATCATTCTCCTAATGACGTGGTCCCGTTATCAACGACATCCAATGTCCATAGCCAGGAAACCATGACTATCTGTTAATCACAACGAGCTAGTCAACTAGAGGCTCACTAGGGACATATTGTGGTCTATGTATTCACACGTGTATTACGATTTCCGGATAATACAGTTATAGCATGAATAAAAGACTATTATCATGAACAAAGAAATATAATAATAACTAATTTATTATTGCCTCTAGGGCATATTTCCAACATACTTCCCATCCCACAATTTAATTAGATCCCAATCATGCAATGTGTGAGGGTTGATCTAATGCAATAAAACTAGATAGTAGAAAAGGTATGATCAAAGTGTTACTTGCCTTGCTGATGATCCGCGAAATCTAACGATTCGAAGTAACAGGCGGCGCACTCCGGGTATTCTATCGCAGACAAACAAACAAGCATACAATAAGTACTCATCTAATGCATAGGTAAAACCCAAATAAGAGATCTAACCAGAAGGTTCAACTTAAGAACTCCGGTTGGCAAAAAGAATCAAATCGAACGAAGCAACAAAAGACAAACGGCGAAAGAAAACAACTTCGTTCTACTAATCTGGATCTAGGGCAAATATTACAGTAACAAAAACTTATTTAAGTTGGTTAAACGGATAATGGGTTTCGAGACGAAACTCTAGGTGCTTGAATCGCCTGATTCCGATAAACGAGCGAAAAGTTAAACTAAAACAAAAATCGAATCAGGAATCACGATCAGAAAAATCGTGGATTTAATCCGAGAAAAAGAAAAATCACGAACGCCGAATTTTTTTCTCTTTTTTTCGGCACGGAAAACGAGGCGCGACGAACCTCGGGCGGCGGGATCGTCGTCGTCGGCGGCTCCGGCGGCGCGCGCGGATTGTGGCGGGGCTGATGGCCTGGGGCGGCTCGGGGCGGCGCTATTTAAAGGCTGCCCCCGGGCGGTGTCCCGCTCGGGTACGGCCCGAAGTCGGTTCGTTTTTGTTTAATTATTTCGCTCGGAAGAAAAATAAAAAGAAATACTAAACGGACTCCAAAAATTCCGAAATAAATTTTCACGGGCTTCTAAAATCAAGCCGCACAAGGTGACATTTATTTGGGCCCTAAATGCAATTTTGAAAACGCACATTTTTCCTAAATTCAAATAAAACACCGAAAAACTCCGAAATAAAATCTTATTTTATTTTTTTATTAAATCCTCAATATTTCTTTATTTTGGGAAAGTCATTTTATTCCCTCTCTCATATTTTTGTAGTAGAAATAATTGATGATAAAATAAATAAAATCAAATGATCCTATTCTCAAAATTTGAGAAAACTCAAATATGAAAATAACGAAATCCTCAACTCTCTCCGTGGGTCATTGAGTTGCGTAGAATTTCTAGGATCAACCAAAATGCAAAATAAAATATGATATGCATGATGCTCTAATGTATAACATTCCAAATTGAAAATTTGAGATGTTACAAACCTACCCCCCTTAAGATGAATCTCGCCCGCGAGATTCGGGTTGGCTAGAAAATAGATGATGGTGGTCCTTGAGCAAATCTTCCTCTCGCTCCCAGGTGGCTTCATCCTCCGTGTGGTGGCTCCACTGAACTTTGCAAAACTTGATAACCTTGCTGCGGGTGACTCGGCCGGCAAATTCGAGGATCTTAACTGGTTTCTCCTCGTAGGTCAAATCGTTATCCAACTGAATAGTTTCCAATGGCACTGTGTCTCTCAACGGTATGTCAGCTATCTCCGCATGACATTTCTTTAACTGAGAAACGTGGAACACATCATGTACTCCTGACAATCCTTCGGGCAATTCCAACTTGTAGACCACTTCTCCCATACGCTCCAAAACTCGATATGGTCCTACAAATCGTGGCGCTAATTTTCCCTTTAAATCCAAAACGCTTTGTTCGCCGAAGTGGAGATACTCGAAGATAATCTCTGTCTCCGACTTCGTAAACTGTCTCCTTGCGTTTAGAATCTGCATAACTTTTCTGTCTGGACTGGGCTACCTTGAGCCTATCGCGAATCAACTTCACCTTCTGTTCAGACTCTTTAATCAAGTCAGGTCCAAACAACTGGTGGTCTCCAACTTCGTCCCATGACAACGGTGTCATGCACCTCCTTCTGTACAAGGCTTCTAAAGGGGCCATCTTTAAACTGGTTTGGTAACTGTTGTTATAAGAGAACTCTGCATATGGCAAATTATCGTCCCAACTAGATCCATAATCTAGCGCACAAGCTCTCAGCATATCCTCCAAAATCTGATTGACTCTCTCGGTCTGTCCATCTCTCTATGGATGAAAAGTTGTACTGAATTCTAGCCTGGTACCCAAAGTTTCATGCAACTGCTTCCAGAACTTTGAGGTAAACTGGGTTCCTCTATCCGATACGATACTCCTTGGAACTCCATGCAGACATACGATCCTGGTCATGTATATCTTTGCCAACTTAGCACTGGTGTAAGTGGTCTTTACTGGGATGAAATGAGCTACTTTCGTCAATCGATCGACTACAACCCAAATCGAGTCATAGCCTGAACGAGTCCTGGGCAATCCCGTGATAAAATCCATGCCTAACTTATCCCACTTCCATTCGGGTATCGGCAATGGTTGTAATAATCCTGCTGGCTTCTGATGCTCTGCCTTTACTCTCTGACATACATCACAAACTGCTACATACTCCGCTATATCCTTCTTCATTCCGGTCCACCAGAAAATATCCTTCAAATCCAGATACATCTTGGTATTTCCTGGGTGAATTGAATACGGTGAGTCGTGTGCCTCTTGCAATATCAACTTCCTGATCTCCGGGTCATTGGGCACGTAAACGCGGTCTTCAAACCATAGGGTATCGTGTTCATCCTCAAGAAATCCCTTAGCTTTTCCTTTGCTAAGTTTCTCCTTTATAGCGGCAATCTCTTTGTCGGTCTTCTGAGCTTCCCTGATTCTATCCATCAAGGTTGACTGAATCTCCAATGCTGCTACATAGCCTCTCGGAACTATTTCCAAACATAGTTCACGAAGATTTTCTGCTAACTCCCTTGGTATTTCTCCCGTCATTAATGTATTGACATGGCTCTTATGGCTTAATGCGTCAGCTACTACATTAGCCTTTCCGGGGTGATAATGCAATTTCATATCATAATCCTTGATAAGCTCCAACCATCTCCTTTGTCTGAGGTTTAACTCCTTCTGTGTGAAAATGTACTTCAAACTCTTATGATCCGTGTACACCTCACAATGATTTCCAATGAGAAAATGTCTCCATGTCTTCAATGCATGCACTACGGCTGCTAACTCCAAATCATGCGTAGCATAATTCAACTCATGAGGCTTCAGTTGTCTTGAGGCATATGAAACAACTCTTCCTTCCTGCACAAGCACTGCTCCAAGTCCTCGACGTGAAGCGTCACAATACACCTCATAATCTTTGGTCTTGTCTGGCAAAATCAACACTTGTGAGGTAACCAAACGTTTCTTCAATTCCTGGAAACTAGCCTCACATTCCTTTGTCCATATGAACTTGGTATCCTTCTTTAACAACTCCGTCATAGGCTTCGCAATCTTTGAGAAATTCTCAATAAATCTTCGGTAGTATCCTGCGAGTCCAAGAAAACTCCGGATCTCTCCAACTGTTGTTGAGGCTTCCCACTTGGTCACGGTTTCAACTTTAGCGGGATCTACTGCTATACCTTCTCCTGATATAACGTGTCCGAGGAATCCTACTTCCTTCAACCAAAACTCACATTTGCTGAACTTGGCATATAATTGATGTTCTCTGAGCTTTCCAAGTACCAAACGCAAATGCTCCTTATGCTCCTCTTCATTCTTCGAATAAACCAGGATATCATCAATGAACACTACGACGAACTTATCCAAAAACTCCATAAACACTTTGTTCATCATGTTCATAAAATAGGCAGGTGCGTTAGTCAGACCAAATGACATAACGGTATACTCATACAGCCCATACCTGGTGGTAAAAGCAGTCTTCGGAATATCCCGTTCTCGAATCTTCAACTGGTGGTATCCTGATCGCAGATCGATCTTGGAAAATACCTTAGCTCCTTGCAATCGATCAAACAGATCGTTGATCATTGGTAGTGGGTACTTGTTCTTGATCGTTACTTCATTCAATTCTCGATAATCAACAACCATCCTTAACGATCCATCTTTCTTCTCCACTAGAAGTACTGGCGATCCCCAAGGCGAAGAACTTGGGCGAATATATCCTTTATCCAGTAACTCCTTAATCTGCTTCTTAATTTCCACCAAATCCTTTGCTGGCATCCTATATGGTCTCTTTGATATTGGCCCTGTGCCTGGCAATAGCTCAATCAAAAATTCAATATCTCTACCCGGTGGCATGCCTGGCAACTCCTCTGGAAATACATCAGGGAAATCCCTTACCACTAGTACTTCCTCCTGCACAACTCCTGTTAGGCAATTTACTTGAGTCCTCTTTGGCACATACCGGGATACATACTTGATCCTTCTCCCTTCTGGGGTAGTAAGCAAAATTGTCTTACTAGCACATTCAATATTCCCTTCATACTTTGATAACCAATCCATGCCTAATATCACATCCAATCCTTGGGATTCCAACACTATTAGGTCTGAGGGAAAAACATAGTTACCAATCCTTAATGGTAACCAATCACACCATAGACTAGCCACATACTCTGCTCCTGGCGAGGTTACTAACATGGGTGACCTAAGGGCTTGGGTTGATAGGTTATACTTATCCACAAATCCCCTTGAGATGTATGAATGCGATGCACCAGTATCAAAAAGAACGAGTGCAGTAAATGACTTAACCAAAAACTTACCTATTATTGCATCGGGCCGAGCTTCAACCTCCTCCACGCTAACGTGGTTCACTTGTCCCCTGTTAAAAGGGTTCGACTTCTTCCCAGAACTTCCATTGCCATTTTGGCCTTCAGGACATTCATTGGCATAATGTCCGGTCTTCGAACACTTAAAGCAAGTGACTTGGCTCAAGTCCTTCTTGGCTGGGGTTGAGGGGTTGGTGCGGTTCTGGCCGTTGCTTCCTCCATTGCCATTACCATTCTTGGTGCCATTGTGATTGTGCGAGCTACCTCCTCCATGGGTATGCTGAAAATGTCCTCCTGGTCTAGGGGTAAAACATGGTTTCTGCTGAGCTCCTGAATTACACTTTCCTTGTCCATACTTCCTCTTGTGATTCTCAATTTGCTGCTGCTTCCCTTCAATCATAAGAGCACGGTCTACCAACTCCTGGTAGTTGTTGAAGGTTGCTACCATCAACTGCATGCACAACTCATCATTTAGTCCTTCTAGAAACTTCTCCTGCTTAGCTGCATCCGTAGCGACGTCATCTGGGGCATAACGTGCTAGCTTACTAAATTCCTCCACATACTGGCCAACTGTCCTTCCTCCTTGGTGCAAGTTGCGAAACTCACGCTTCTTCATGGCCATAGCTCTTGCTGAAACGTGTGTAGTACGAAAAGCCTACTGAAACTGGTCCCATGTGACAGTGTCAACTGGGAAAGTGGCTGTGAAATTCTCCCACCATGATGCCGCGGGTCCTTCTAACTGATGTGCGGCAAACTTCACCTTCTCCGCATTTGTGCATCCTGCTGTGGTCAACTCCCTAGCTGTCTTGCGGAGCCAATCATCTGCTACTATCGGCTCGGTGCTACTGGAAAACACCGGCGGATTCAGCCTCAGAAAACGGGCTAAGTGGTCAACAGGTGGTGGTGGTGGTGAGTTGTTGTTGTTGTTCCCCTGATTCTGATTCTGGACTAGCAACTGCATCAGTGTGTTCTGCTGCTGGATCAACTGGGTGAGCTCCGGTGGAAAGGCAAATCCGGGGTCACGTCTCGGAGGCATCTAAGGGTTTAGAAAAGATGAGATATAAGAATAGAGGGGGTCTAAAGAGAAAACACTACCCATATGCACATGAGGCAAAACAAACAATTCACTTCAATCAATCAAACAAGGGCATACAATCGATCTAACTATCGCAAAAGTGCTCGGACTACTATATTTACATGGTGGACTACTACTACTGATGAGGTGGTCTACTAAAAATATTCTTCGGTTGCAGACTCCGTGATATCTGCTCCAGCTTCATCAACATAGTCATCATCGCTACTATCTGCTTCCAAGTCGGTGCCGTCGATGATGATGTAGTCTTCCGGGCTAATTTCTTGAGGTTCTTCGTCTTCATCTACTGGCGTAGGGTATCCCATAAATATTCCAACCTTCTTGATCAGGTCGTCATTCTTCTCCACCAATACTTGAATTTCCTCTTCATAATCTTCACGTGTAGCCTTGAGTTCTTCCTCCAGTTCCTTGATTCTAGTCTTAGCCTTCTTCAGATCTATCATGTCGGCGCACATCTGGTTCTCCTGTCGTCGAATGTGCTAGTTTAACTCCTGGATAAAAGCTGCAATTGATCTATCCTTCCTGGTGCTGATCATCTCCCAGTGTTCATCTCGGCGCCCACAAATCTGGTAGATAGTATCCTTGAGATCCTTGCGGTAGACTTCTCCAATGCGTCCCATGGCGATGTGAGCTGCCATGCTCTTTCCTAGACTCCAAGTTGGTGCATCAAAAGAAAACTCTATGGGCTCAGTGACTGGCATAAACGTCCTTCCTGGAATTTGAACTTGAATCATCCAGCGCTCTTCTTCAGGTAAAGTGGCGTTGTAGGTTCCGATGAAGCTTGGTACTCCTATGTTCAGGTATCTAGTGACTTCCTTCAAGTGATATCCAAAGGGTGTATCTTCATCTGCTTGCGTGAACTTGTTCCTTGCATCCGCCATCCTAAAGAGTAGAAAAGATGAGAGGTCAGAAGAGAAGAGAGTGAATAGTGATCTAGGTCTCTAGCTTAGTGGTCGTGTCTTACAGTCAGCGTGTGCTCTGATACCATCTCTGTAGCGACCAGACCTCAAACAGTCTAATCTTTGTGCTCCGGTGTCATCCCTGGATCAGTAATGCTGACACCACACAGTACTCGGAGGATTTATAACAGAGTAGCAATCACACACTTATTACATTGAGTGTCTCAAAAGAGAACTTATTACAATAAATATGGCTTAAGGCCATCAAATAGCGATAACAACAGAAGGCTTGGAAGATAAGTGAGTCCATCAACTCCAACGGCATCACTGAGTATAGAACCACGACCTAAAAACTCCTTAATCATCGTCTGAAAAGTCTGCAACATTAACGTTGCAGCCCGAAAACGGGTCAGCACATGGAATATGCTGGCAAGGTAACACATAGAGAGTAATGGAATGAAACAGCTATACTATATGCATATTTGGTTGGTGGAAAGCTCTATGGTTGCAGTTTTGCGTAAAGCCAATTTTTCCCTACTTCAAAGGAATAAAACTTAATTACTATCATGGTGGTTGTTAAACATTGAGAATGGTTGACAGCATTCTCAATCCCAATTAAGCATCATCATTAAACATAACCCGACAAAATTAATTTAGAGTAACATGTTGAGATTCACATGAAAATTCAAGTGCTAGATACTCAAGATGTCCATAACTGGGGACACGGCTAACCATGATTAGTTTTATTACACTCTGCAGAGGTTTGCGCACTTTTCCCCACAAGACTCGATCGCCTTCGTTTGTTTTCTCGCACTATAGGGTGTTTGAGAAGACGGATGACCGAGACATAGTCTTTCAGAAGCGCTAGCACCTTACGATCGGGTAGACCGTACCACCTACATCCCCTACATCTGCTAGTCTACCACTGTAAGAGTTCGCACGACTTAGTCAACTATGCTAGAGCCTATAATAGCTTGTGGCTGCACACGGAAGTTTCTAGTATGAATAGTCTCATGATCCCTTTGAGCCTGGGTGGCAGTCCAAAAGAAAACAGGCAAGTCCTGGAATACCCAGGTGCCTCAATCCACCCAGATGTGTGTTTAAGTTGCGACCTTAGATAAACCATTAATTAACAATCTCACATCTGTCATGGATTTCACTCACCCAATCCACGTCTACTAGCATAGCATGGCATAATAAGCAAACGTAGAAGTAACTCCCAAAGGTTTGATAATAAACAGGTAATAGGTACTAACTCATCTACTTCCCATCCCACAATTTAATTAGATCCTAATCATGCAATGTGTGAGGATTGATCTAATGCAATAAAACTGGGTAGTAGAAAAGGTATGATCAAAGTGTTACTTGCCTTGCTGATGATCCGCGAAACCTAACGATCCGAAGTAACAGGCGGCGCACTCCGGGTATTCTATCGCAGACAAACAAACAAGCATACAATAAGTACTCATCTAATGCACAGGTAAAACTCAAATAAGAGATCTAACCAGAAGGTTCAACTTAAGAACTCCGGTTGGCAAAAAGAATCAAATCGAACGAAGCAACGAAAGACAAATGGCGAAAGAAAACAACTTCGTTCTACTAATCTGGATCTAGGGCAAATTTTACAGTAACAAAAACTTGTTTAAGTTGGTTAAACGGATAAAGGGTTTTGAGACGAAACTCTAGGTGCTTGAATTGCCTGATTCTGATAAACGAGCGAAAAGTTAAACTAAAACGAAAATCGGATCAGGAATCGCGATCAGAAAAATCGCGGGTTTAATCCGAGAAAAAGAAAAATGACGAACGCCGATTTTTTTTCTCTTTTTTTTCTTTTTTTGGCACGGAAAACGAGGCGCGACGAACCTCGGGCGGCGAGATCGTCGTCGTCGGCGGCTCCGACGGCGCACGCTGATCGAGGCGGGGCTGATGGCCTGGGGCGACTCGGGGCGGCGCTATTTAAACGCTGCCCCCGGGCGATGTCCCGCCCGGGTACGGCCCGAAGTCGGTTCGTTTTTTTTATTATTCCGCTTGGAAGAAAAATAAAAAGAAATACTAAACAGACTCCAAAAATTTCGAAATAAATTTTCTCGGGCTTCTAACATCAAGTTGCACAAGGTGAACATTTATTTGGGCCCTAAATGCAATTTTGAAAAACGCACATTTTTCCTAAATTCAAATAAAGCACCGAAAAACTCTGAAATAAAATCGTATTTGATTTTTTATTAAATCCTCAATATTTTTTTATTTTAGGAAAGTCATTTTATTCCCTCTCTCATATTTTTGTAGTAGAAATAATTGATGATAAAATAAATAAAATCAAATGATCCTATTCTCAAAATTTGAGAAAACTCAAATATGAAAATAACGAAATCCCCAACTCTCTCCGTGGGTCATTGAGTTGCGTAGAATTTCTAGGATCAACCAAAATACAAAATAAAATATGATATGCATGATGCTCTAATGTATAACATTCCAAATTGAAAATTTGGGATGTTACATCGCACCACGGTCCTAAAATATGTTGTCCTCCCTCTTCTTGTTCCCATGGATCTGTTCTAAAAAAATAATAGCAATTAAAATAGACATGGCACAACTGGTACCGGTTTTCTATATTGGTAGTGAAACCACTAAATATTATCCAATAAATCATCAAAATTATGTTCTAAAATAATTACTTTGTTATTATACCTTTCTGTCATTGTGACTATCCTTGGCGAAGACGGCGACTTCGGCACTGGCTTCATCGCTATGGTGGAGATCAAGGATCCTCGCCTTTGGTGTGATAGTTTTAGTATATCCTTGCATGCGTCATGTTAAGTCCTGCGATTTTAATCAGATCATAAAGGAAGCAGTTTGCTGCATACACCGAAGGATGATTTTAGAATTCAGAATGGATTTTTTTTCTTCTTTTACATGTTTTAAGTGTTATTTTGAAGCAATTTTCCAGATTGTTATCATGCATAAACACTACTATATTTAGTATGCATCAGGGACTCAAAAAGCTTAGGCAAGTCCTCTATTTACAGATCTTTTCCTGTAGGTCCAAAAAATGTGTTTCTGATAATAGAAATCAGAAGCTAGGTAAAAGAAACGGTCAAAAAACATCCCCGGCACTTTTGCTCTTCTCATTTAGACCAAAAAAGTTTCTACACATACTGTGTCAATGATAAATCACAACCACAATAATTTGGGGATATGACTTATGGCCTCACAGATGCAGAAACAACATTGGCGGTACCTGGTCAGCTACTGCGGGCAGTTTAAGGGACCGTCTCAAATAGTGGTAAGACACATATTGTTTAGTCCTACTGATCTATCCTGCGTGCAAAACATAATGGAAATAAATTATATTAGCTAATGTAAAAAGAAAGTCGACACATTTGCACAACTACTGTATCCCGAAACCTTAATAAACTGAGTTACTGGACGAGCATACAAACTAAACAATCCTATTGGTATATATATAATCTATACATTCAATTCATCAACGGAGAGGGGCTACTCTGCACAATACCACATTCTCTGAAAAATAAACAACACAAAGATGAAGTTGAGAGGGGGGAGATGACATGCTCACTAACCATTACCTTCTGGTATGAGGAATGTACCAGCACACGAGGAGATCAGGGCATACAAGGGGGAGCTGGCAGTAAGTAGGATGATTGCGATAGAGAATTGATCCTGGTAGAGGTGTGGGTGGAGGTTGTGCCCGCTGGGGTGCCGACCTTGAACTTCATGATGCGGGGTGGTGCAACGATGGGCTTCTTGAGGCCCGGCTGGTCCTCGTCCCTGACAAGCGCCTCGACGCCCGGGCCATAGACCTCCTTGATGACATTTTGTTGTTGATTGTTATTAACAATACTGGCAATGGCAATTCAGTTTTCTTTATAGTCATGTTCAGTTTTAACTTAACCATTCATATTTACTGGGAAATATTATTCTCTGGCTCTCACTATGTACATTGGTCATGAATTTAATTTAGATCATTCATGTCCTATACTTCTATCTGATCCTAAAGCATGGCAAGTTGGAAACTATCAATGTTGTTCTGAAATGCTATCTTCACAGAATTCACAAGTTGGATTATGCACCGATGTATGGACCATTTTTTCTGTTAGCTTCATATTTTATATGAAATAAAGAACCATACATGTTCAAACAAGTTATGTTCAATGTAGAATATTTCATACGGAGGAAATTCTGTAACAACCGATGATGAACTGTGTACATAAGGATATAATATTTTGGCTGAAAGATTATAAAAAAACATTTTGGCTGAGAAGTTCCGCGGATGAACGAGAACTTACCAGTGGATTATGAATGTCAATTTTCTAAGGAGTACAGTTTAAATCACCATCATTGATTACTGCCTTTCCACTAAAGAATGATTATTGGCTTGAAACTTTGTGGTTTCTACAGAACTGAAGGTTAACATTAGTTTACTTTTTGTAAAGTACCTTTCAAAGATAATAATATGCAGATAAGAACTACTACAATATCCCTCAGGTGCACTTACAACAATATATAATATGAACAAATCAAATCTGCGAAAAATGACTGGGGGATGTCAAATAGAAAATGAGGGGCAGAAATCCTGCTAAGCAAACACACTTGTACAATGTCGCTGAAACATGGACCCAATTGTTAACCCCGTAAACCTGAAGATCAAGTTAAAGAAAATAAAATAAAATTAGAAACTTCTCATCAAGTAAAACTTCAGGAAGTCGTTGAAACATAGATCACAATTATCAATCTGTAAACCTGAAGATTCTATGAAGAGCAATGACAGAAAAGCAAAAGGATTAGCCATACCAGCGTACGTAAACCACGTCCAAAATTTTGGGACATAAGCATTCACCAAGTGTAAGGGCATATTTATCCCTAAGGTGTTTTGGTGATTGATGACAACGCGTTTGCGGACTAATCGTGTGCCTTGAGTATCCCAGACATTTCATCGCCAGGCACAAGACGGTTGGGTGCCCCTCGAAGACTGTTGAAGACGACGTCTTTTCTACGTTTCTTTTTGGTGGATTTGAGTCGTAGGAAAGCCGTACTATTAAGAGGGGGTCCGCGTCGGAAAGGTTTGGGTGGAATCACCACGTACATGTCTCCTTCTTGTCCCCTCCTTTCCCTTGGAGCATCCTCTGCTTTCTCGCCGCCTTGTTTCTGGCTGCTGCATTGGCTCGCGCTAGTACTGCTCCCAAGTGAGCGGTAGTACCGTAGGCACCAGCGGTAGTACCGTGCTGCGGCGCGGTAGTACCGCAGGTGCCCACGGTAGTACCGCTCCCCTGGAGCTGCACTACCGTTGCCCACCAGGCTAGTACCGCTCCCTCGCGGTAGTAGGGGCGGATGTAATTTTTTACATCCACGCCTACCATGATAGTACCGCTTTCGCTCCATGGTAGTACCGTGCTATGTTGTTAGGCAGTAGTACCGCCCCTCTGCAGTACTACTGTGTCGGGTTTTTGCTTCTTCCGTTGCTTTGCGGAAGTAGGCACGGATGTTTCCTTCCCCCCGGCTAGGGGAGTCCTGCCTTGCGGTAGTACCGCATGGGGGCGCGGTAGTACCGCGCTCGCGGAAGTACCGCCCTCAGCTCCTGTGTTTCAGATCTGACCTTGCTGTTGCTGGGGTCGCGGCAGTACCGCATGACCGTACGGTAGTACCGCTTGGTAGCAAGCGGTAGTACTGCACGGCCCTGCAGTAGTACCGCTGGCCTGGAGCGGTAGTACCGCTGGCCGCGGGCTGGTTGGTGGATAACGGTTGGATCTTTGTCCCTCACTATATAAGGGGTCCCCTTCTTCCCCGTTGACTCATCTCTTCCAACCCTAAGCTCCATTGTTGCTCTAAGCTCCATTTTCGCCCGATCTCACTCCCTAGCCAATCAAACTTGTTGATTTGCTCGGGAGTGGTTGAGGAGGTCTCGATCCACATTTCCACCAAGAGAAATTTGATTTCCCTCACTAATCCCTTGCGGATCTTGTTACTCTTGGGTGTTTGAGCATCCTAGATAGTTGAGGTCACTGCGGAGCCATGGTCCATTGTGGTGAAGCTTCGTGGTGTCGTTTGGAGCCTCCAATTGAGTTGTGGAGATTGCCCCAACCTTGTTTGTAAAGGTTCGGTCGCCGCCTCCAAGGGCACCAATAGTGGAATCACGGCATCTCGCATTGTGTGAGGGCGTGAGGAGAATACGGTGGCCCTAGTGGCTTCTTGGGGAGCATTGTGCATCCACACCGCTTCAACGGAGACGTACTTCCTCTCAAAGGGAAGGAACTTCGGCAACACATCCTCGTCTCCACCGTCTCCACTCTTGGTTATCTCGTGCCTTTACTTGTGCAAGCTTATTTGTATCATATCACTTGCTTGCTTGTGTTCCTATACTCGTTGCATCATATAGGTTGCTCACCTAGTTGCATATCTAGACAACCTACTTTGATGCAAAGTTTAAATTGTTAAAGAAAAGCTAAAAAAATTTAGTTGCCTATTCACCCCCCTCTAGTCAACCATATCGATCCTTTTAATTGGTATCAGAGCCTCGTCTCTTTATTAAGGACTTTACCGTCCGAAGAGTATGGTTGATACCGTAGACGGGATGGAGGAACACTTCGTTGTGAATCCAATCTCGTCTACGGGCGATGGGGAAACCTCGGTCTCTCGTGAGGAGTTCAATGTGGCCTTGGAGACATTGAAAACCTCTATGACGACCGAGGTTGAAAGCATGTTTACTAAATTCCTTGAAGGGCTTAAACTATCCACCGCACCGTTTAAAGTGGGTAATCCCACCGACAAGGTGATGGATGCTACCTCCGATAAGGGGGAAGCTAGTAGTGAAAAGGCTCCTTCTTCTAGTGGTAAGAATGGCACTGGTATCTTTGCTCATGTGGAACCACCACTTGTTTATGGTGGACCGGTTCCTTCCACTCATTTGAATCATGCCGGTCCTCCCCCTAAGATTGTGAAAAATGAGGACTTTGATTCTTGGGTTTACCGCTTTAAACGTTATTTAAATCATGTGAACACTAATCTTTGGAGAATCATTGAAGAAGGTTTCTATCCGCATGATCCAAGCAACTTCACTCCTCGAGAAGCCACGGATAATCAATTCAATGAGAATGCTCTCTTCATCATTCAAGATGCAATCCCACCCGAAGACCTACCTCATCTTCGGCCCTTCACCTTGGCCAAAGACGCATGGCATTGTGTTGTCTCTCTCTACCGGGGAAGCGCAAGCATTCAACGCTCCAACTATGAAGTGGTGCAAGATGAGGCCGATGAGTTTGCAATGAAAGAAGATGAAGAACCTCGTGGGCTTTATAGGAGAGTAACCAAACTCGCGGTCTCACTACGAGATCACGGGAGCAAGGACACGGATGACAATTGGATCAAGCGCAAATTCCTTAAGGCAATGATGCCCTACCACAAGGCCATGTCCTCCGTCATTCGTCACAGACCGGACTTCCACACTTTGACCTCAAGCGAAGTGTTGGATGAGTTTGTGGTCATGAACATTTTGGACAAGACCGCCGATAATGCGGTGCTTCGTTCTCAAAGGGCAAAGAAGCCCAACCTTGCATTGAAGGCCAAGCTCACCGTTGAAGAAGAAGAAGAGGAAGAAGAGGAGAGCAACCCCGAAGATACAAAGTATGCATATCATGAACACATGGCACTCGCTTCAAGGCAATTTTGGAGCAAGAAAAACTCGAGGCCAAACTTTAACAAAAACAACTCAAGTGGCACGAAGAGCAATCAACGTGTAAGGACTTGCTACAATTGTGGCAATGTGAGTCATTTTTTTGCGGAGTGCCCGTATGAGAAGAGGGAAGACAATGGTGGCAAGCTCATCCGAAAGGACAAGGCCAAGTCGTTCCCCAACAAGAGCAACTTCACCAAGAAGACTCCTCCCAAGGCATTGGTGGTACAAGAAGAGTACAATAAGGATGATGACGATGATGAAGATGGTGAGTTGGTTGCCATGGCCTCAGTTGCCATTGTGACGACTCCACGGGTGTCTCTCTTCGACTCACCCAATGAGAGCATCACCGCCAAGTGCCTCATGGCTAAAGCCACCAACAAGGTAACCCCCAACATCAAAACTACCATCATTAATCATCCTTCTTCGACGGATAGCATTGATGAACATGAGGGAACTAATGTGAAGGTGAATGAGTTTGAGGCCTTTATGGGAAAACTTAAGGGTAAATCCAAGAAGTACTTTGTTGCTCTCTTGGAACAACTTGGTGAAGCCAATGACATGATTGAGGCTCACGAAGACACCATCACTAAGATGGAAGGGCATAGTCGTGACTATGTCAATGAGATTTCGGATCTTTCCAATGCTCTTGAGGAAGAGCGTGGTCTTCGTTTGGCTCTTGAGGAGTCACACAACGTTGATCATGCTAAGTTAAAGAAAGACTATGATCATGTTCTCATTGTTTCTCATGTGCTAAACTCCGAGAAAGCCGAACTTGAGGTTGATCTTGCTAGACTCAAAGAGGAGTTTGATCTACTCGACAAGGCTCACAAGGTCTTGAAGGGTGCTCATGCTAGCCTCAAAGAGTCTCATGATCAACTTCAAGTAAAGCTAACCAAGGAAAAAAACCACTTTTCCTCGTATGATGTTAATCGATAATGCAAATGCTACTAACCTGTGTTGTGAGCATGTGCATCTTGTTGAGGAGAACTCTAAGCTAAAGGGGCAACTTGAGAGAGGTCTTGCGACTTGCATACAAGGCAAGAAGAACCTCAACGACATCTTGATCAACCAAAAGGGAGTTGTGGCCAAGGAAGGGGTTGGGTACGTGCCCGAGTCCAAGAACAAGAGGAAGTACGACAAGACCAAACGACCTCCTCCTCTCATGCAAACCTTTGTGTAGGAGGGAGAGAGTGCTTCCAAGGAGAAGAAGAACAATGCGAAGGGTGGCGCTGTCAAAAAGGGCAATGCCACTCCTCTCATCAAAGCTGGTGACTTTAATCCTTCTTATATGTTATGTCGTGCTAGTGATGGGCATGTCTTTGCCAAATTCGTTGGTTCTCCTCATGAATACATTGAATGGTCTATTTGGGTTCCAAAGACCCTTGTTACTAACATCAAAGGACCCATTACAAAATCGGTACCTAAAACCAAGCATTGATCTCTTGTAGGTGTTTGCTTCCGGTGGGGGATCATGGTTGCTCGATAGCGGAGCTACAAATCATATGACCGGAAGCAAGGACTTGGTGGTGGACGTGCACAAGATTCCATCTATGCCCACCAATGTCGAGTGGGGTGACGCCTCATCTTCTAAGGTATTGGGACTTGGCAAGGTGGTCATCTCTCATGATCTCACGATCGAGAAGGTCATGCTTGTTGAGTCCCTTGCATACAATTTACTTTCCGTTCGTCAACTTGCAATCATGGGCTTTACCACTTTCTTTGATATCGATACCGTGGCCCTCTTGTGGAGCAAGACTCTTAAAGTAGCCTTCGTTGAGCATGTCGAGAACGGTCTATATGTGATTAACTTTTCAGAGCGACCCACTAAGACCGCGACATGCCTAATGGCTAAAGTTGATGTGGGATGGCTTTGGCATCGCCGTCTAGCCCATGTCAATATGAGATCTTTGCAAAGTCTTCTCAAGGGGGACCATGTCCATGGACTAACGAATGTTAGTTTTGCTAAAGATCGTGCTTGCAGTGCTTGTATCGAAGGAAAGCTACATGAGAAGGCTCACCCTCCCACGACTATAATTTACTCAAAGAGGCCTTTGGAGCTCCTTCACTTGGATCTCTTTGGGCCTCCATCCTTCGATAGTCTTGGGGGTAGGAAGTATTGCTTGGTGATTGTGGATGACTACTCAAGATACACTTGGGTGTATTTCTTCAAGAGGAAGAGCGAGACCCAACAAACCGTCATTGACTTTGCAAATGAAGCACAACATCAACACAATGCAAAGTTCTTGACAATAAGAAGTGACAACGGCACCGAGTTCAAGAACTACACCTTGGATGAGTTTCTTAGTGATGAGGGGATCAGGCATCAATATTCTGCACCTTACACCCCTCAACAAAACGGTGTTGCGGAGAGGAAGAACCGAACGTTGATGGATGCGGCAAGCACCATGATGGTGGAGTTCAAGTCTCCGTACAACTTTTGGGCCGAAGCCATCAACACCACGTGTCCTGCATCCAATCGGCTCTACCTCCGCAAGGGCTTGAACAAGACTCCATATGAGATACTCACCGGTAACAAGCCCAACCTCAAGTACTTTCGGGTATCCGGGTGTAAGTGTTTCATTCTGAAGAAAGGTGTTCGGTTGTCTAAATTTGAGGCTAGAGCTTATGAGGGCATATTTGTTGGTTATGCTACAAACTCTCATGCTTACCGTGTCCTCAATAAATCCACAGGACTTATTGAGGAGACGTGTAACATGGAGTTTGATGAGAATAACGGCTCCCAAGTGGAGCAAAGTGGCACTTGTGATGTAGGTGATGAAATTCCTCCTCAAGCCATAAGAAAAATGGGTGTTGGATGTATCCTACCCATTGAGGAACCCCTTGTGGCCGAAGAAGAAGGACAATGCTCCACTCAAGTGGAGCCATCACTAACCCAAGGCCCACACGCTTCCGAAGAACAACATGAAGGCCCTCATCCTCAAGAACATGACCAAGGGCAAGATCATGCTCAAGACGGTGTTGACACATCAAGTGATGCCCAATGTCAAGTTTTCTCCTCCGAGCAAGTTCAAGAACAAGAACAAGCTCAAGACGACGCTCAAGATGATCAAGTGACCACTCCTCGTCTCACCCCCGAGGAGGAATTGGAGCGTCGTGCCGCCAAGGTTGCTTCCAAGCTCTCCACCAAGGATCATCTCATGACGAATGTGCTTGGAAGCTTAAGAAAGGGGGTAAGCACTCATAGACAATTAGCAAACTATTGTGAGCATCATGCGTTTGTCTCTTGTGTCAAACCCCACAAGGTCTATGAGGCACCCGAAGATTCGGATTGGCTCAATGCCATGCATGAAGAACTCAACAACTTCGAGCGCAACAAAGTGTGGAGATTGGTGCCAAGACCGACGGGGAACCACAATGTCATTGGAACCAAGTGGATATTTAAGAACAAGCAAGATGCCCATGGGATTATCATTCGCAACAAGGCTCGTTTGGTAGCACAAGGCTACTCCCAAGTCGAGGGTATCGACTACGGTGAAACCTTTGCTCCCATTGCTCGTCTTGAATCCATTCGCATGTTGATTGCATATGCTTCTCATCATAACTTTAAGTTACAACAAATGGATGTGAAGAGTGCTTTTCTTAATGGTCCCATTAATGAATTGGTCTATGTCAAGCAACCCCCCGGGTTCGAGGATCCCTACTTTCCGATCATGTGTATCAACTCGATAAGGCACTCTATGGCCTTAAACAAGCCCCATGTGCGTGGTATGACCACCTTACCGAGTTGTTACAAGACTGTGGTTTTGAAGTTGGGCTAATCGACCCCACTCTTTTTTACTAAGAAGGTCAAAGGGGAGTTGTTTGTGTGCCAATTATATGTTGATGATATTATCTTTGGTTCCCCTAACAAAGCTTTCAATGAGGAATTTGCTGCTCTCATGACCTCAAAGTTCGAGATGTCTTCCATGGGAGAGTTGAAGTTCTTTCTAGGGTTCGAAGTGAAGCAAAGAAGAGAATGAACCTTCATCAACCAAGCCAAATATACTCAAGACATGCTCAAGAGATTCAAGCTAAGTGATGTCAAGCCGGCTCCCACTCCAATGCCCACCAAGTGCCAACTTGACATAGATCCCAATGGTAAAGCGGTGGATCAAAAGGTATATTGCTCCATGATAGGCTCCTTGCTCTACCTTTGTGCATCTAGACCGGATATCATGTTGAGTGTGGGAATTTGTGCACGGGTTCAAGCCGCACCTAAAGAAAGTCACTATGTGGCGGTCAAACGAATCTTTCGATATTTGGCTCATACCCCAAACTTTGGCTTATGGTACCCAAGAGGAGCCAACTTCAAGCTTGTAGGGTATTCGGATTCCGATTGGGCGGGAGACAAAGTGGATAGGAAGTCCACTTCCGGAGGGTGCCAATTTCTTGGTTGCTCTTTGGTAAGTTGGTCTTCCAAAAAGCAAAGTTGTGTGTCTCTCTCGTCCACCGAAGCGGAGTATGTGGCGGCCGGTAGTTGTTGTGCACAACTCTTATGGATGAGGCAAACTTTAAAGGATTACAGTGTCATTTGTGACAAAGTGCCTCTTTGGTGTGACAATGAAAGTGCCATCAAGATCTCTCTCAACCTGGTGCAACACTTCAAGATGAAGCATATTGAGATCCGGTATCACTTCATCCGGGATCATATTAGGCGAGGAGAGATCGAGCTCAACTATGTCAACACTCATGATAACCTTGCAGATATTTTCACGAAGCCCTTGGATGAAGCAAGATTTCGCGAGTTAAGGCATGAGCTAAATATCATTGATTCGAGCAATGTTGCTTGAACCCTTGCACACCCCACCATACTCAATGTGTTGTCTTGTTTAGATGTAGGCATGGACATAGGGGGAGTGTTGTTCTCTCAATGAACTCTCCCTCCCCCCATTATGCATAAATTGATCAAGTCTTTCACATTAGCCATGTTTGATGGTACTTGTGCTTCAAAGACGAGTTTTGGTCATGGGCCCAAGGATAATTCTTCGCGGTGCCATACCAATTGACTCAAACATAGGTGGCTACGACCACCGCCCTCTCTCTAGAGAGGTGGTGTCTCGTGGTTGTTTCGTTTTGTCGTTTGCCTTTCTGCCTTTGGGTGTAGCGTGGTCTTGTGGTGTCGTGTTGCCTCGGAGTGTTCGTGCAAAGACCTCTTTTTCGTGTGCTTGAAACGTGCATCTTCTTGAGCCCACGGTACTACCGTGGCTTGCTGCGGTACTACTGCTTTGAGAGGCATGATACTACCGCGCTAGGGCGCGGTACTACCACTCAGGTGCGGTACTTCCGCCGAGCGGTACTACCGCGATAAGGCACGGTACTACCGCACCATCGAGTGAGCATGGGGGTTATGACTCGGGAAGGGGAGTTCCAACTCCCCATACCCATTCACTCATCTCTCTCCCCACATCTCTCTCTCTCTCTCGCTCAAGAACGGCGCTGGAGGTCCTCGCCGGATCTCCGTCTCCGGCCACTGTCCTCGGATTCCGACCGGTGGGATCGTTCCCCACCACTTCCTCTTGCCATGGACCAAGGGTTTTCCCCAAATCCCTCTTTTTCTTGGTTGTTCTCTCGCTTCTAGGTTTTTGGGGAGATGCTTGTTGTTCTTGAGATTTTAGGCCAAATCTGTGCAAGAGTAGGATGTAGGAGAGTCGTGTTGCGTAGGAATCATACTTGATATGTTGTCTTGTGGTAGATTTGTCCAACCGTAGTACCGCCGTGGTTTCGCGGGCTTTTCTCAGATTTGAACTTGTTCAGATCTGACGAATCTGACGCGGTGTGGTACTACCATGTCTCATGAGCGGTACTACCGCTCGTGCGGTACTACCGCCCATCTGGTGCGGTACTACCGCGCTAGCTCATGCGGTACTACCGCCCATCAGACGCAGTACTACCGCGCTAGCTGAGGCACTAAGCTCCTACTACCGCTCCTAGACCCGGTACTACCGTGATCTTACACGGTACTACCGTGACTAAGAGCGGTACTACAATCTTAGTACCGCAGCACTTGGCAGTACTACCGCAGGGGTCAAATCTCTCTCATGGCAATTATCTCGTGTGCTCTCTGCATGTTTCTTTTGCTTTGTTGTGGTCTTTGCATTGATCCTTCTTGCTTGTCGTGTGTGTTTTGCGCTTTGTGTCTCAGGTGGTGGCTCTCGCCGTTCCAATCCCAGTCGTGACACTGGCTCCAAGCGTCTGCGCAACCCCCAAGATGAAACACCAGAGGGCTCCAATGCCCCCAAGCGCAATGTCAAGACCACTGCCAGCAAGCAAAAGGAACCTGCTAAGGGCATGGACGAGATTTCAGTCACTGAGTATGTCGAACGGCGGAAGATCAATCCCTATGTGAATCCTCGGGCTGTCCTTACAGGCACCGAGTTGTTCTGGACCAAGCAACAGGCTCTCAACTATCTGGATGTGATCAAGAACAAGCAGAATACCTTCATGGATGTCAAGTGGATAGACATGAATCACATGCGGAAGGACAAGTTTCGTGACTATTTTAGAGAGGCTCTGGACTTGGTGGAGCAGTTTTCTATTGAGCCGGTGATCTCCTTTCACCTTGACTATGACCCTGAGCTTATCTGTCAGTTCTTTGCCTCTGTTTACTTTCATCCCGGAGATGAGCGGAGGATGACCTGGATGACCAACGGCCGTCAGCTGTCTGCTACATGGAAGGAGTTCATGGATCTGCTTCACATTCCTGATGACGGGCTTCACACCCCCGTTGGTGTTCGCCCCCATGCTAACTCTGAGTCTGCCAACAAGAACCTGCTTCAGCCATTCCTTGTTGAGAAGGTGCTCCCCAATGGCAAGTTGACTTGGGTGCTGAACTCCTTTCTGGATATCATGCATCGCATCTTCCGCAACACTCTGTTCCCACGCATTGGCGACAAGGACAAGGTTCATGCTTATCTAGTGGACATGTTGCTCCTGTGTGCAGAGGCACGTTCATCTCAGACTCAGCCACTTGATGTCTCACACATCATGTGGTGTGAGCTTCGGTTTGCGGTGTTCACTCGCAAGGTACCTATCTATGGACCGTACCTGTTTCTGTTGCTCTCCACAACTTGGGAGAAGATGTACCCTGGTGATGAGTTCCTTGCTCTAGACTGGGTTCGGCATGAGTCCATCAGCCTCCGCGCCAAGGCCAACTGGGCCAACACTACCACCCGTGCTGAGGCTTCTTCTGCTAGGAGGGTTGTTGGTGAGGAGGAGGCTGGTGCAGAGCATGTTGCTGAGGATCGTGCTGCTAGGTCTACCACTCCTTCCTCTGAGTCGTCATGGGCCAAGAAGTTAAAGGAAAAGATGAAGACTTTCTTCTGCATGCAGGCAAAGGGATAATACAGGACTCACGTGGCAGACAAGGAGAGTCGGCGCCGTGACAAGAAGGTCATGAGGCTCTTTGGAGAGGATGTGTCTGGCGGTTCTGAGGACGTTATCACGCCAGAGGCTTCCTAGATGACGAAGCAGGGGTACATGTGGACCAGTTCAGAGGAAGACATCGAGGAGCCCGTCCCCGCTGCTGAGTCTGACGAGGAGCACGAGGAGCAGTGGGACGACTTCTCTGCCTGAGCCACCCCGTGTGTGTAGGTGTCCTCTCTGCCTTTTTGGCGTCTCGATGCCAAAGGGGGAGAGTGTGTAGGGATTTGCATTGTGTCGTGCTTGGTGTGTTTGCTTTGTCTTTGTCGTTTGAACCTCGTTTGCTTTTGTTTGGTTTGTGCCTTCGAGACCTATCCTACATATGGTGTAAGACATATGCACTCTATCTACCTTAGTTAACTTATGTTTGCTATCCTGTCTAGTGTTAGCCTTCCTATTACTAGATATGCCTTGTCTCTATAATATAGGGGGAGTTTTGATCCTAGTATGTGTGCCGTGCAGTCCAAAGCACCCATCTAGTTGGCACACATCTAGGGGGAGCCCGTCTATATTCTAGAGAGGAGGGGTTTGCGGTTGCTTAATATTATTTCCCTTATGCAAATCCCGTATTGTCATCAATCCACCAAAAAGGGGGAGATTGTAAGGGCATATTTATCCCTAAGGTGTTTTGGTGATTGATGACAACGCGTTTGCGGACTAATCGTGTGCCTTGAGTATCCCAGACATTTCATCGCCAGGCACAAGACGGTTGGGTGCCCCTCGAAGACTGTTGAAGACGGCGTCTTTTCTACATTTCTTTTTGGTGGATTTGAGTCGTAGGAAAGCCGTACTATTAAGAGGGGGTCCGCATCGGAAAGGTTTGGGTGGAATCACCACGTACACGTCTCCTTCTTGTCCCCTCCTTTCCCTTGGAGCATCCTCCGCTTTCTCGCCGCCTTGTTTCTGGCTGCTGCGTTGGCTCATGGTAGTACTGCTCCCAAGTGAGCGGTAGTACCGTAGGCACCAGCGGTAGTACCGTGCTGCGGCGCGGTAGTACCGCAGGTGCCCATGGTAGTACCGCTCCCCTGGAGCTGCACTACCGTTGCCCACCAGGCTAGTACCGCTCCCTCGCGGTAGTAGGGGCGGATGTAATTTTTTACATCCGCGCCTACCACGGTAGTACCGCTTTCGCTCCGCGGTAGTACCGTGCTATGTTGTCAGGCAGTAGTACCGCCCCTCTGCAGTACTACTGTGTTGGGTTTTTGCTTCTTCCGTTTCTTTGCGGAAGTAGGCACGGATGTTTCCTTTCCCCCGGCTAGGGGAGTCCTGCCTTGCGGTAGTACCGCATGGGGGACGATAGTACCGCGCTCGCGGAAGTACCGCCCTCAGCTCCTGCGTTTCAGATCTGACCTTGTTGTTGCTGGGGTTGCGGCAGTACCGCGGGCATGTACGGTTGTGACGCCCCCGATTCAATCGTACACTAATCATGCACGCAATTGCGTACGATCAAGATCAGGGACTCACGGGAAGATATCACAACACAACTCTAAAACATAAATAAGTCATACAAGCATCATAATACAAGCCAGGGGCCTCGAGGGCTCGAATACAAGTGCTCGATCATAGACGAGTCAGCGGAAGCAACAATATCTGAGTACAGACATAAGTTAAACAAGTTTGCCTTAAGAGGGCTAGCACAAACTGGGATACAGATCGAAAGAGGCGCAGGCCTCCTGCCTGGGATCCTCCAAACTACTCCTGGTCGTTGTCGGCGGGCAGCACGTAGTAGTAGGCACCTCCGGTGTAGTAGGGGTCGTCGTCGACAGTGGCGTCTGACTCCTGGACTCCAGCATCTGGTTGCGACGACCAGAAAGAAAGGAAAGGGAAAAAAGGGGGGAGAAAGCAACCGTGAGTACTCATCCAAAGTACTCGCAAGCAAGGAACTACACTACATATGCATGGGTATATGTGTAAGGAGGCCATATCGGTGGACTGAACTGCAGAATGCCAGAATAAGAGGGGGATAGCTAATCCTGTCGAAGACTACGCTTCTGGCAGCCTCCGTCTTGCAGCATATAGAAGAGAGTAGATTGAAATCCTCCAAGTAGCATCTTCAAGTAGCATCTCCAAGTAGCATCTCCAAGTATCATCTCCAAGTAGTATCTCCAAGCAGCATCGCATAGCATAAACCTACCCGGCGATCCTCTCCTCGTCGCCCTGTAGAAAAGCGATCACCGGGTTGTCTGTGGAACTTGGAAGGGTGTGTTTTATTAAGTATCCGGTTCTAGTTGTCATAAGGTCAAGGTACAACTCCAAGTCGTCCTGTTACCGAAGATCACGGCTATTCGAATAGATTAACTTCCCTGCAGGGGTGCACCAACTTACCCAGCTCGCTTGATCCCATTTGGCCGGACACACTTTCCTGGGTCATGCCCGGCCGCGGAAGATCAACACGTCGCAGCCCCACCTAGGCTCAACAGAGAGGCCAGCACGCCGGTCTAAACCTAAGCGCATAGGGGTCTGGGCCCATCGCCCATAGCACACCTGCACGTTGCGTACGCGGCCGAAAGCAGACCTAGCCTAGTGGCGTTCCAGTCCAATTCGACGCGTGCCGCTCCGTCGCTGACGTCTGAAGTGCTTCGGCTGATACCACGACGTCGGGATACCCATAACTACTCCCGCGTAGATGGTTAGTGCGTATAGGCTCGTAGCCAACTCAGATCAAATACCAAGATCTCGTTAAGCGTGTTAAGTATCCGCGAACGCCGAACAGGGCCAGGCCCACCTCTCTCCTAGGCGGTCTCAACCTGCCCTGTCGCTCCGCCACAAAGATCCACACAGAGGGCCGTCGGGACAAAGGTCCTTTCAGCCCCCAATCCGTGAATCACTCGCGGGTACTCTTCGAGCTGACCAGACTTTAGTCACCATCTGTATAGTATGTATGTATGTATAATATATACCCGTCATCAACTCCCGAGTGATCACGGCCCAATAGTATAGCAAGGCAGACTGACAAGAATGTAGGGCCAATGATGATAAACTAGCATCCTATACTAAGCATTTAGGATTGCAGGTAAGGTATCAACAGATGTAGCAACAATGTCAGGCTATGCATCAGAATAGGATCAACGGAAAGCAGTAACAGGCTACACTACTCTAATGCAAGCAGTATAGAAGAGAATAGGCGAGATCTGGTGATCAAGGGGGCGGCTTGCCTGGTTGCTCTGGCAAGAAGGAGGGGTCGTCAACTCCGTAGTCGAACTGGGCAGCAGCAGCGTCGGTCTCGTAGTCTACCAGAGAGAAGAGGGGGAAGAAACAATGAATACAATGCAAACAAATGCATATCGATGCATGACATGACAAGTAACGATGTTAGGTGTGCCCAATCGCGGTAGTAGGTGATACCGACGAAGGGGGGAAACATCCAGGAAAGTATTCCCGGTGTTTCGCGTTTTCGGGCAGAGGAGCCGGAGGGGGAAAGTTGCGAGTTCGATAGGTTAGGGGTGTGTGGCGGATGAACGGACTGAGTATCCGGAATCGTCCCGTCGTTCTGAGCAACTTTCATATAGAAAGTATTTTCATCCGACTTACGGATTAAAAGATATGATTTTCTAAAGATTTAAATCATTTTCTGATTTTAATTAGTTATTTAATTCCAACAATATCCAAAGCAGTGAATGATGACGTCAGCATGACATCAGAGTGATGTCAGCAGGTCAACTGGTCAGTTGACCAGTCAAACCAGACAGGTGGGTCCAGTGGGACCCACATGTCATTGTCAGGGACATTAACAGAATTCTAAAACTAACTAAATGGGTTAATTAGTGTGTGGGTCCTAGCAGTCAGTGCGAGATTAATGTTTTAATTAACTAATTTAATTAATTAGCAGTTTATCTATTTATTTTTATTTTTATTTATGGCATGGGGCCCGCATGTCAGTGCCACTGGGCTGCCCAGTCAGCACGTTGACCCAGTCAACAGGTCAACAGGGGGGGCCCTGGGCCCACCAGTCAGTGGCCCAGGTGGTGCCACATGGGTGCCAGGTCGGCACCCGCCGGAGACGCGCCGGAGCTAACTCCGGCGACCAAAACAATGTCGGCCCCTCGCCGGAGTTGGCCGGAATCGTGTTACGGGGCTCGGTTTCGGGCGCGCGTGGGTGCATTCGAACGGTCACTCGACCGCGCGTCGAGTGGTGGTGGTGGCATCGCCGGACCTGGCCGGAAATGTCACCGGCGACGAGGTCCGCGGCGTTGCGTTCGGGCGCTCATCAGGGATGGCGCTAAGAGGCACGAGAGGGGGCGTGCGCGTGCGCGTTGAGTCGGGCGTTCGACGCCGCGTCCATCTATGGTGGCGGCGCGGCCCGTAACGGGCTAGGATGACGACGGTGAGAGGCCAAGCAGACGCCGGTTTTCGGCCGCGGTCGGAAACGAGGCTAGAGGGCACGGGAAGGCACGGGCTCGGGCTCGTTGGGCTCATGGGAGCATGAGGAGCTCGATGCCGTGCCCAGGTGAGCGCGACAGGGGCCATGGCCACGGTGGCGAGGCGATCCGCGGCGACGGGCTCATGGCAACGGCGACCAGGGAGCTACAGCGCGCGAAGAGGCTAATGACGGGGAACAGGAGACGGAGAAGCTCACCGCGCGGCTCACACGTAGGCCCGTGATGGTTTAGGAGCTGCAGAACATCGTCGGGGAAGAAGGGGACCGCCGGCGGCCGTCGAGGAAGAAGACGAGGCCGGGGCAGCGTTCGTGGGCGTCCTGCGTCCTGCGTCTTGACGTGGAGACGTAGCCGAGGGAGGCGGAGCGAGCGGATGCGTCGGAAGGGCTTGGAGGTCGCGGCGGCCGCGAGTACTACGGCGGCGAGGCCATGGCGGCGCTCGGTTGCAGTGGGGAACGAGGGGGAGATGGATTTGGAGGGGAGAGGGAGAGGCGCAGGAGCCGAGGCGAGTGTGGGGGCGA
>NC_041382.1:450231053-450395663 GCF_002162155.2 Triticum dicoccoides | reverse complement strand
TTTGTAATTTTTTCTTTTATTTATTTTCCCTTTCTGTTTTATTTAGTTTTAGGGCATTTGGGCATTTTATAAAATGGTGTTTGCTTCACCATAATTACCAGTGCAATATTTGGCAAACCCCGAACATTTTCGCTTTGACTTTTGAAAACTTAGGGTGTTTGTCACTAATTCATACTTTGAATTAGCAATGATTTTGAACTACCACTTGGTTAGCCACAGTAACACTGATGACATGGCATCATTAGAAGAGTTTTACTGTAACCTAATTATCCGGGCGTTACAAATCTCCTCCACTACAAGAAATCTCGTCCCGAGATTTAGGAGGTAGAAGGAAACAGTGCGGGGTATTCATCACGCAGGCGATCCTCTTGTTCCCAAGTGGCTTCATCTTCAGAATGGTGCGACCACTGAACTTTGAGGAACTTGATCGCCTTCTAGCGTGTGCGGCGTTCAGCTTGGTCGAGAATGCGGACCGGATGCTCTTTATAGGAGAGGTCCTGTTGCAATTCGAGCACTTCATGATCCACTGCTCGGATTGGGTCCTTGAAGCAGCGACGGAGCTGCGACACGTGGAACACATCGTGAACCTGAGAAAGGTTCGACGGAAGCTCCAGTTGATATGCCACTTTTCCACGCCTTTCCAGAATAGTGAATGGGCCAATATAGCGAGGAGCTAGCTTTCCCTTGATCCCGAAGCGGTGAACACCCTTCATTGGTGTAACGCGAAGATAGGCCTTTTCGCCAGGTTGATAGACCATGTCTTTATGATGACGGTCATAATTACTCTTTTGACGTGACTGAGCAGTCTTGAGATTCTCGCGAATAATGCGGACTTGTTCTTCGGCATGTTGGATAATATCCGGACCGAAGAGTGGACGTTCCCCAGTTTCTGACCAGTTCAGAGGGGTTCGACACTTTCGTCCATATAACACTTTGAAGGGGGCCATCTTCAGACTAGCTTGATAGCTATTATTATAAGATAACTCAGCATACGGGAGAGATTCCTCCCATTTCTTGCCGAAGGAAATAACACAAGCTCGAAGCATGTCTTCGAGAACTTGGTTGACGCGTTCAACTTGCCCTTGTGACTGAGGATGAAAAGCAGTGCTGAAAGACAGATGAGTGCCCATAGCTTCTTGGAAACTTGCCCAGAATCTTGAAGTGAATAAACTGCCACGGTCTGAACTGATAACCAGTGGAATACCGTGAAGCGAAACAATTCTGGACATGTAGAGAGTTGCAAGCTGACTACCAGTGATCGTTTCTTTGACCGCCAGAAAATGTGCAACCTTAGAAAGTCGGTCAATGACGACAAGAATAGCATCATTACCCTTTTGCGATTTGGGAAATCCAGTAACGAAGTCCATCTCGACATGGTCCCATTTCCATTCAGGAATAGATATAGGTTGCAGAGTTCCAGCAGGCCTTTGATGTTCTGCTTTGATACGACGGCAAACGTCACATTCAGCAACATAACGAGCAATGTCTTGCTTCATGTTAGACCACCAGAATCTCTGATGAATGTCTTGGTACATCTTGGTGCTACCGGTATGAATAGACAAAGGCGTATCATGAGCTTCTTTCATAACTTTTGGAGTCAGATTCAGGTTTTCCCTCTTACTCGGTACCACTAGGCGACCTTTGAAGAATAGGGTGCCTGCGTCATCCACAGTGAAGAATGAGGGCTTTCCTTCTGCGAGATAACGTTTAATCCTCTCGACTTCATCGTCACATTTCTGTATCCATTTGATGGTGTTCACAAGATCTGGTTTCGCAACCAGGGTATTGAGAGAACCCCTGGAAACAACATGGAGGTTCATCTTGCGTAACTCCGGAGGAGGGGGAGCGAGTGCACCCGGAGGAACAATATGGAGGTTCAGCTTTCTGAATTCTTCAATGAGTGAGGGCTGAACTTTGTGAACCTGGAGGTGGTTGCAGTAAGACTTGCGGCTCAAGGCATCAGCCATTACATTAGCCTTGCCTGGTGTATAGGAAATACCCAAGTCAAAGTCTGCAACAGTCTCCATCCATCTCTGCTGACGGAGGTTCAGGTCTGGCTGAGTAAACAGATACTTCAGACTTTGGTGGTCAGTGAAGATCTCGCAACGATTACCGAGGAGGTAATGTCGCCACTGTTTCAGTGCATGAATGACAGCAGCAAGTTCGAGGTCGTGAACTGGGTAGTTCTCTTCGTGAGGGCGCAATTGCCGAGAGGCATAAGCAACCACTTTGCGCTCTTGCATTAGGACACAGCCTAGTCCTTGACGGGAAGCGTCGCAGTAAATGACGAAGTCCTTCTTAGTATCAGGAGGAGCTAGTACTGGGGCAGAAGTCAACTTGTCCTTGAGTGCCTGGAAACTTTCCTGACATTTATCTGTCCATTGGAACTTGACGCCCTTATGCAATAGGTTAGTCAGAGGCCTGGCAATCTTGGAGAAGTTCTCGACGAATCGACGGCAGTAGCTGGCGAGACCGAGAAAACTTCTGACTTGCTTAACGTTCTTCGGAGGAGTCCAATCGAGAATAGCCTGAACTCGTTCAGGGTTGACGGCAATACCATCCTTAGAGATGACATGCCCAAGATAGGTTACTTCGGGAAGCCAGAATTCACATTTGGAGAACTTGGCATAAAGTTGATGCTCTCGTAGCTTTTCCAGCACGAGGCGAAGATGTTCAACATGTTCCTCTTCGTTCTTGGAAAATACCAGAATATCATCCAGATAAACCACAACGAACTTGTCGAGGTAATCCATGAATATATAGTTCATCAGGCGAGAGAAGGTGGCTGGAGCATTGGTTAAGCCGAAAGACATGACGGTGTACTCGTATGAACCATAACGAGTCACAAAGGCGGTCTTGGGGATATCCTCCTCACGAACACGGATCTGGTGGTAACCCAACCTCAAGTCGAGTTTAGAGAACACTGATGAACCAACCAATTGATCATACAGATCATTGATCCGAGGAAGAGGATACTTATTCTGAATGGTAGCTTGGTTTATAGGACGGTAGTCTTGGACCAATCGGTTTGTCCCATCTTTCTTCTTGACAAAGAGAGAAGGGGCTCCCCAAGGAGAGCAACTTGGGCGAATGAAACCACTTCGAAGAGATTTATCGATTTCCTCCTTAAGCTCAAAGAGTTCATGCGGCGGCATCTTGTAGGGTCGCTTGGCTATAGGAGTGGTGCCTGGTTTCAAGTCGATGACGAATTCGACAGCTCTAGCAGGGGGAATCCCTGGGAGTTCTTCAGGAAAGACGTCTAAGAATTCACGCACGACGGGAATGTTTTCAATGCCCTCGAGTGGTGTAGCGTTCAATGCGTTTAAGGCATAAAGCCTGGCCTCGGCATTCCGAACCAGATGAGCATCGTAGCTAATTATTTCATCAGAAGGGTGTAGCAGATGGACGGTCTTAGTGGCGCAAACGATAGAAGCAGTATGCGCCTTTAACCAATCCATTCCCAGAATGAGGTCAATGTTAGACGATTTCAGTATAATGGGCGAGGCACGAAACTCCAACCCTTCGATTTCCACAGGGACGTCAATGCCAACCATGGAGGTCTGACATTGTCCCGCGGGGGTTTTTACCACTACCGAAGTGTTCATCTGCTCAAATTTAACATCGTGCTTGTATGCAAAATCTTCTGACATGAATGAATGCGATGCACCTGTATCAAATAAAACGGATGCTGGTACTGAATTTACGAGGAGTGTACCCATCACAGTAGCAGGCTGGTCTTGAGCTTCATTCAGATCAATGTGGTTGGCATGAACACGGCCATAAGACTTGGCATTGTTGTTGCGGGCCTGGTTGTTCCCACGGCCAGTTGCTGGAAGGGTCAGTTGATTCTGTTTCTGGTTGCATTCCCTAGCACGGTGCCCTGGTTGTCCGCACCTGAAGCACAAACCATTCTCGGTGGTAGGAACAGGAGCTTGGGGTGGTGGAGCTGGAAGCCTCGGCTGCCTAGTTGGAGCAGCCGGCAGACGAGGTGCAGCATAAGACTGCCTTGGGGCAGGTGCAATTGGACGGTACATGATGTTCGGGATCCATATCTTACACTTCTGCGAGGGCGGGCCCGAAGATGAGCCCGTGTCACGGTTGCGCCTCTGAGAGCTCTGGTGTTCCTGCAGACCAGTCTCGACATTGATGGCCTTGTTCACCAAGGTGGCGAAATCGGCAAAGTCATGCACTAGAAGTGCGAGCTTGATGTCAGCTTGAAGGCCTTCACGGAACTTCTCCTGTCTGCGAGCATCAGTTGCAATGTCTTCTTCAGCATAGCGGGATAAGTCCAGAAACTCCCGCTGATAAGCTTCCACAGTTTTGTTGCCCTGTGTGAGGTTGCGGAACTCATGCTTCTTCCTGTCCATGATTCCCTGAGGAATGAAGCGGGCACGGAAGGCAGCCTGAAAGTCTGGCCAGTTGATGATTGTCCCAACTGGCAGAGTACGCCTATGGCTGTCCCACCATTGCGCTGCGGGTCCCTTTAAAAAGAAGGAAGCAAAAGTGACATAGCTGGCAGGGGCTACATCAGTAGACTCCATCTCATAGGTGATGTCACGGAGCCAGTCATCAGCATCCAGCGGCTGGGTTGAGCTGCGGTACACACTTGGGTTGAGGCGTATGAAATCCTGCAGAGTTGTTGTGTTTGGATGCTGGTTCATATTGGGGCGAGGAAACTGAGCCATCATGTTTTCCATGAACTGGCGATTCATCTCAAGCTGTTGGATCATACCAGCCATGTACTCAGGCGGTGGTGGGAAGTTGCCACCACGACCATGACCAGCTGGTCTAACCATCCTGTTAATATATAACAGGGGTAGTTCAGTATTGAGAAATTTGCATAGACAAGAGTCATTCATGATGAAACATGCATAATGAAAGGAGCACGACAGATACCACATAGATAGTCGGCATAACTTACAAAAGGGGTCGGACATAGAGCTCAGTACACAGAGTTCAGTACATAGACTAATTCATTATAGGCAGCACGCAGGCTCGCGAATGCATCTAATACTAATGAGCAAGACTACATCAGTCCCAGGAGGTACTGTGAAGGTAGCTGTAACCTGACAGCTGGTAGTGAGGCAACGGATAGTCCTCCACGTCAGTGGCCTGGGGGCCGCGGATACTCTGGTGTAGAACCCGACGCTCAGGTGGCAGAAAAGGACCAAGTGCGGGAGAGTAGCCTCCCACCTCTGGCCATCTGACACCGTGGGGCATCACGGTCCTGGCTGGGTAGATCGCAGTACGCGGCAGCTGTCCAGACCGGACAAAGGGGTGCAACAGCGTCAGAGCCCTGTAAAGGTGCTGACGAGTGGTGTACAACTCGTGGCGAAGAGCTCTATTAGCTCGGTCCAGCCCATCAGCATGCAGAACCAGGCGCTGATGGTGGAAGGGCTCTCGGGTGACGGTGGAGTAGGCGGCAGTGTAGTATCCCTCCGCACCAACGTCAGATGCGATAGGAATGTGCCTGAAAGGGGAAGTGTCCAATGCCTGATACTCTCCACGAAGACGTGTTAGAGCAGCATGAGCAGCATCGTGGACTGCCATATCGATAGTCACCCCAACACCATGTGCGGTGTGTAGCACAGTAGTGGAGTCATACTCCCGAGAGTAGAGGTGGACGATGGCTCGGTACTGCTCCTGGTTAAAGTCCTGGTACTCCTCAAAGACGGTGTACTCAGGGTGCCAGCGATAACCCAGATAGGTCATCATCTCAGCTAGCACGGCAGGTGATCCCGAGGCACCAATGGACGTCGTGTGGCGGACGACCTGCCTCGTGGGTTCCATCTGAAAACAAAGATGTTTTAAGGGAGTCAATGACAGTGTGGAAATCGTCCAAAATACTTTTCCAAAGAATACTATGGCTTTATCCAACTTTGGGGTGAATGGGGTCGCGGGATCCTAGTGATAGTTAGTAAATTCGTTTAACCCGAGTAGCAAAGAATTCAGAGTCCCAGAGTAAAGGTCGAGGAGTAAAAGATCCTAGTACCACCCAATGGCGACGTGGGCCCGTAAGGCTCACAGCCATGTTAGTAAAAGTTTTGTAGTGACTAGACTCGACTTCGGCCAAGGAGTGTGGAAGGGGGATTCCTACAGGCAGTCGGCTCTGATACCAACTTATGACGCCCCCGATTCAATCGTACACTAATCATGCACGCAATTATGTACGATCAAGATCAGGGACTCACGGGAAGATATCACAACACAACTCTAAAACATAAATAAGTCATACAAGCATCATAATACAAGCCAGGGGCCTCGAGGGCTCGAATACAAGTGCTCGATCATAGACGAGTCAGCGGAAGCAACAATATCTGAGTACAGACATAAGTTAAACAAGTTTGCCTTAAGAGGGCTAGCACAAACTGGATTACAGATCGAAAGAGGCGCAGGCCTCCTGCCTGGGATCCTCCAAACTACTCCTGGTCGTCGTCGGCGGGCAGCACGTAGTAGTAGGCACCTCCGGTGTAGTAGGGGTCGTCGTCGACGGTGGCGTCTGACTCCTGGACTCCAGCATCTGGTAGCGACAACCAGAAAGAAAGGAAAGGGAAAAAAAGGGGGGAGAAAGCAACCGTGAGTACTCATCCAAAGTACTCGCAAGCAAGGAACTACACTACATATGCATGGGTATATGTGTAAGGAGGCCATATCGGTGGACTGAACTGCAGAATGCCAGAATAAGAGGGGGATAGCTAATCCTGTCGAAGACTACGCTTCTGGCAGCCTCCGTCTTGCAGCATATAGAAGAGAGTAGATTGAAGTCCTCCAAGTAGCATCTTCATGTAGCATCTCCAAGTAGCATCTCCAAGTATCATCTCCAAGTAGTATCTCCAAGCAGCATCGCATAGCATAAACCTACCCGGCGATCCTCTCCTCGTCGCCCTGTAGAAAAGCGATCACCGGGTTGTCTGTGGAACTTGGAAGGGTGTGTTTTATTAAGTATCCGGTTCTAGTTGTCATAAGGTCAAGGTACAACTCCAAGTCGTCCTGTTACCGAAGATCACGGCTATTCGAATAGATTAACTTCCCTGCAGGGGTGCACCAACTTACCCAGCACGCTTGATCCCATTTGGCCGGACACACTTTCCTGGGTCATGCCCGGCCGCGGAAGATCAACACGTCGCAGCCCCACCTAGGCTCAACAGAGAGGCCAGCACGCCGGTCTAAACCTAAGCGCACAGGGGTCTGGGCCCATCACCCATAGCACACCTGCACGTTGCGTACGCGGCCGAAAGCAGACCTAGCCTAGTGGCGTTCCAGTCCAATTCGGCGCGCGCCGCTCCGTCGCTGACGTCTGAAGTGCTTCGGCTGATACCACGACGTCGGGATACCCATAACTACTCCCGCGTAGATGGTTAGTGCGTATAGGCTCGTAGCCAACTCAGATCAAATACCAAGATCTCGTTAAGCGTGTTAAGTATCCGCGAACACCGAACAGGGCCAGGCCCACCTCTCTCCTAGGCGGTCTCAACCTGCCCTGTCGCTCCGCCACAAAGATCCACACAGAGGGCCGTCGGGACAAAGGTCCTTTCAGCCCCCAATCCGTGAATCACTCGCGGGTACTCTTCGAGCTGACCCGACTTTAGTCACCATCTACATAGTATGTATGTATGTATAATATATACCCGTGATCAACTCCCGAGTGATCACGGCCCAATAGTATAGCAAGGCAGACTGACAAGAATGTAGGGCCAATGATGATAAACTAGCATCCTATACTAAGCATTTAGGATTGCAGGTAAGGTATCAACAGATGTAGCAACAATGTCAGGCTATGCATCAGAATAGGATCAACGGAAAGCAGTAACAGGCTACACTACTCTAATGCAAGCAGTATAGAAGAGAATAGGCGAGATCTGGTGATCAAGGGGGGGGGGCTTGCCTGGTTGCTCTGGCAAGAAGGAGGGGTCGTCAACTCCGTAGTCGAACTGGGCAGCAGCAGCGTCGGTCTCGTAGTCTACCGGAGAGAAGAGGGGGAAGAAACAATGAATACAATGCAAACAAATGCATATCGATGCATGACATGACAAGTAACGATGCTAGGTGTGCCCAGTCGCGGTAGTAGGTGATACCGACTAAGGGGGGAAACATCCGGGAAAGTATTCCCGGTGTTTCGCGTTTTCGGGCAGAGGAGCCGGAGGGGGAAAGTTGCGAGTTCGATAGGTTAGGGGTGTGTGGCGGACGAACGGACTGCGTATCCGGAATCGTCCCGTCGTTCTGAGCAACTTTCATATAGAAAGTATTTTCATCCGAGTTACGGATTAAAAGATATGATTTTCTAAAGATTTAAATCATTTTCTGATTTTGATTAGTTATTTAATTCCAACAATATCCAAAGCAGTGAATGATGACGTCAGCATGACATCAGAGTGATGTCAGCAGGTCAACTGGTCAGTTGACCAGTCAAACCAGACAGGTGGGTCCAGTGGGATCCACATGTCATTGTGAGGGACATTAACAGAATTCTAAAACTAACTAAATGGGTTAATTAGTGTGTGGGTCCTAGCAGTCAGTGCGAGATTAATGTTTTAATTAACTAATTTAATTAATTAGCAGTTTATCTATTTATTTTTATTTTTATTTATGGCATGGGGCCCGCATGTCAGTGCCACTTGGCTGCCCAGTCAGCACGTTGACCCAGTCAACAGGTCAACAGGGGGGGCCCTGGGCCCACCAGTCAGTGGCCCAGGTGGTGCCACGTGGGTGCCAGGTCGGCACCCGCCGGAGATGCGCCGGAGCTAACTCCGGCGACCAAAACAATGTCGGCCCCTCGCCGGAGTTGGCCGGAATCGTGTTACGGGGCTCGGTTTCGGGCGCGCGTGGGTGCGTTCGAACGGTCACTCGACCGTGCGTCGAGGGGTGGTGGTGGCATCGCCGGACCTGGCCGGAAACGTCACCGGCGACGAGGTCCGCGGCGTTGCGTTCGGGCGCTCATCAGGGATGGCGCTAAGAGGCACGAGAGGGGGCGTGCGCGTGCGCGTTGAGTCGGGCGTTCGACGCCGCGTCCATCTATGGTGGCGGCGCGGCCCGTAACGGGCTAGGATGATGACGGCGAGAGGCCAAGCGGACACCGGTTTTCGGCCGCGGTCGGAAACGAGGCTAGAGGGCACGGGAAGGCACGGGCTCGAGCTCGTTGGGCTCATGGGAGCATGAGGAGCTCGATGCCGTGCCCAGGTGAGCGCGACAGGGGCCATGGCCACGGCGGCAAGGCGACCCGCGGCGACGGGCTCATGGCAACGGCGACCAGGGAGCTACAGCGCGCGAAGAGCCTAATGACGGGGAACAGGAGACGGAGAAGCTCACCGCGCGGCTCACACGTAGGCCCGTGATGGTTTAGGAGCTGCAGAACGTCGTCGGGGAAGAAGGGGATCGCCGGCGGCCGTCGAGGAAGAAGACGAGGCCGGGGCAGCGTTCGTAGGCGTCCTGCGTCCTGCATCTTGACGTGGAGACGTAGCCGAGGGAGGCGGAGCGAGCGGACGCGTCGGAAGGGCTTGGAGGTCGCGGCGGCCGCGAGTACTACGGCGGCGAGGCCATGGCGGCGCTCGGTTGCAGTGGGGAACGAGGGGGAGATGGATTTGGAGGGGAGAGGGAGAGGCGCAGGAGCCGAGGCGAGTGTGGGGGCGAGTGGGGAGGGGAAACCGAGGGGGCGCGGCGTGGCGACCTTATCCCCTCGTCTCGTCGCCGACGAGGGGGGGTTCGGCTGGGACGTGCCCTGTTCCGACCCGGGTCGGGGGAACAGGGGAAGGGGACGCGGTGCGGGAGCTGGGCCGGCTGGGCCGGCCAGGCTGGCTGCGGGCCAGGGGGGTTGGGCGGTGGCCGTGTGGGTGGGTTGGGCTGCCTGGTCCAGGGGGCTTCCCCCCCCTTTTTTTTGTTTTTTTTGTAATTTCTTTCTTTTATACTTATTTCCCTTTCTGTTTTATTTAGTTTTAGGGCATTTGGGCATTTTATAAAATGGTGTTTGCTTCACCATAATTACCAGTGCAATATTTGGCAAACCCCGAACATTTTCGCTTTGACTTTTGAAAACTTAGGGTGTTTGTCACTAATTCATACTTTGAATTAGCAATGATTTTGAACTACCACTTGGTTAGCCACAGTAACACTGATGACATGGCATCATTAGAAGAGTTTTACTGTAACCTAATTATCCGGGCGTTACAAGTACGCATGACTGTGCGGTAGTACCGCTTGGCAGCAAGCGGTAGTACCGCGTGGCCCTGCGGTAGTACCGCTGGCCTGGAGCGATAGTACCGCTGGCCGCGGGCTGGTTGGTGGATAACGGTTGGATCTTTAAGCATAATTGGTTTGATGCCAAAAATTGGCATGCCAACATTTGGCAAATGCCAAATATTGGGTAGTGCTTGGTTGGTTACCAAATTAACTTGCCAACCTCCCAAAAAGTTGCCAATTTTTGGCAACTTTTGAAATTGCCAATTGTTGGCTTGCCAAGTATTGGCAATGTCAAATGTTGGCATCAAACCAATTAGCCTCTTTTGTCCCTCACTATATAAGGGGTCCCCTTCTTCCCCGTTGACTCATCTCTTCCAACCCTAAGCTCCATTGTTGCTCTAAGCTCCATTTTCGCCCGATCTCACTCCCTAGCCAATCAAACTTGTTGATTTGCTCGGGAGTGGTTGAGAAGGCCTTGATCCACACTTCCACCAAGAGAAATTTGATTCCCCCCACTAATCCCTTGCGGATCTTGTTACTCTTGGGTGTTTGAGCATCCTAGACGATTGAGGTCACCGCGGAGCCATAGTCCATTGTGGTGAAGTTTCGTGGTGTCGTTGGGAGCCTCCAATTGAGTTGTGGAGATTGCCCCAACCTTATTTGTAAAGGTTCGGTCGCCGCCTCCAAGGGCACCAATAGTGGAATCACGGCATCTCGCATTGTGTGAGGGTGTGAGAAGAATACGGTGGCCCTAGTGGCTTCTTGTGGAGCATTGTGCCTCCACACCGCTCCAACGGAGACGTACTTCCTTTCAAAGGGAAGGAACTTCGGCAACACATCCTCGTCTCCACCGTCTCCACTCTTGGTTATGTCATGCCTTTATTTGTGCAAGCTTATTTGTATCATATCACTTGCTTGCTTGTGTTCCTATACTCGTTGCATCATATAGGTTGCTCACCTAGTTGCATATCTAGACAACCTACTTTGATGCAAAGTTTAAATTGTTAAAGAAAAGCTAAAAATTGTTAGTTGCCTATTCACCCCCCCTCTAGTCAACCATATCGATCCTTTTACCAAGTACGAGTTCTGAAACTCTAAATAACCCTGTCCTCTTGAGGTCCTGATCATGTTCAGCTATGACAATTTCGTATTGACAGAGATTGGTTTAACCTACAAGAGCACAAATCAAAATCATTTTAGGTCCTGGTCATGTTCAATCAAGAGAATAAGTATGTTTGTCAAGCCTCGCGCTACTGCATGGCCAATAGCTATACCCTTACCCTGCTATCAAGTTCTTGAAATCGTTAACATCACCCTCCTGTAAACTGAAGGAAAACAGATTCATGACAATCCTATGGAACGGGCAAACATGAGATGAAGTCAACAATTAAAGTAAGATAAAGCAATGTAACGAGAGTACAACCCGTAGCACATACCTTATTAGTGTACATGTTGATAGAATGATTCAGCTAAATCTAGTAGGCCGGTATGCTGAATCTAACTCTAGTAAATCCTCTCATCATGTGCACGCCCAGCACCAACTCCGATGTACGCCACCGCACAGACCAACCACCAGCCTCAGCCACCGGAAAGCTATCCGGGCCGCCACAGCGCAGCGCCACCGCCACGAGTGCAGATCCAAGCGCTAGAGGCCAGATCCAACGAGGTCGCGGCACTCCCGTCGCTGAATCCACCATTGCCCGCAGCCAAGCGTGAATGCTAAGATCATGCTTCCCCCGACCCGCACAAAGGCTTGTCGGCTACCTCATCCCGAGGCCCCCAGTGTATCAATAAGAAGTGTATCATGCATCCGACCGCACACGCCGTTCACGTGGCCGACCGCACCGTCAGTAGGCGTGACCGCGTCGTCATATTGCACTACGCCGTCAAGGTATAATATTGTCAGACCATCTGTACATTTAATACATGTTGCGACGCGTTGCTGTCCCATTCGTCCACATACCGTGAGCAAGTCTCTCTCGTCTGTATCATCGTTGCTCTCCATCCTATTTCAGATTTTGGAGTACAGACAAAGAAGACTACGGTTGGTACTACTACTCCTAGCAGGACATACATTAGTACATGAAAAGAAGAATGGTTTAAGAACATAGCATAAAATTGTACCTTGTCACAGGGGAGATGGGAACGGACTCTGCAGCTCCCAACGAGAGAGACTCGTAACAGGAGACCGCGGCGGCGCCGTGCACACAGGCCGTGCACGCAGGCAACCAGCACCTACAAGAAATTCGCTTGATCCCCTCCTCTGAGGCCATGTCGGTGATCCGGAGAGACGGCGACGGCGGCGATCAGGAGAGACAGCGGCGGGCGGCGATCTGGAGAGGGGATCGAGAGGCGTGCGTTCGGGTGGAGGCGGCGGTGCGATCCGGAGAGACGGCAACGATCTGGAGAGAGGGTCGAGAGACGTGCGTTGGGTGGGGTTCGGTGGGTGCGTGTGGGGGGCTGGCGGCGAAGGGATCTGGAGGCTCGAGGGCACTCTAGCTGGTGCGTGCGAGTCGGGGAATTTCTCTGGTAGGTTTTTTTTGTAGGTTTTTTAGGACGAAAATAAGCCGGAAGAGATGGGACAAAAAAACCTGAAAGCGAAACTACCAACTGCTTCATTAGAAGTAGAGACACGTTGTGGGAGATTCAAACTCCAGGCCTCCACCTTCAGTCCTCACGTCAACAACCTCTGAGACAACATACTATATTGTGCGCACTTACTTCGTTTTTTCTTCTTGTGGCAAATATAACGTTAAAAAAATATCGTGATCCCAATATGGTTTTTGGGCCTTTTTTCATTGATTCTGTTTTTTCTTTTGCTTTTTTTCCTTATTCCTGATTCACAAACTTCCTTCAAATTGGGAAATTTTTTCAAAAAAACTCATTTTTTTTCAAATTCATGATCTTTTTTGAAAAAATGTATTTTTTTAATTAGTGAACTTTTCAAATTCATGAGTTTTATTTTAAATTATGTGAACTTTTCCCCAATTTATTTAGTTTTTTTGAAAGTTTGTGTAACTTTTCTCAAATTTGAGAACTTTGTTCAAACTTGTGACTTTTTTTCAAATTTCGCGATTTCCATTCCAATTCATGAACTTTTTTGAATTCACAATTTCCCATTCTCACGAAGTTTTTTCAAATTCGAGAACATTTCTCAAATAAGTAAACATTTTCAATTCATGATTTTTTTCAAAACCGTGACCTTTTTTGGAACACACAAATTTTAACAACTGACTGAATTTTTTTATATTTCATGAATTTTCGAATTTGTAAACTTTTTTGAATTCGTGAACTTGTATTAATAAATGAACTTTATTCAATTCATTAAAAAATTGTGTAGGCAACTTTTTTGCATATTCGTGATTTTTTTAATCTGTAAACTTTTCAAGTTTTTTTTCACATTTTTAGGATAAAAAACATGTTTTCCAAAATCTTTTCAAATAATTCAAAGATCTAAGCAATTTTACTATGTAATAAATAGCGCAGCTAGAGTTTTTCTTAAACAATTCACGAGTTACCTTTCACGGTGCTAAACACACAGAATAGAAGGTATCGATGCTCTCTGCTTTGAATTGTCGTTGAGTCACATTGGGAGATTGAGAGAGTGTATGGGATGGGCTGACCCGTTAAGCGTTTCAACGATCCCCGCTAGGAACATTCTAGGAGGTTCCCAACCATTTTTACTTTCTTTTTTGTTTTTAATTATTCTTTTTTTTTTCTATTTCTTTTTTTCATTTCTCTCCTTTTTTCTATTTTGTTTAATTTTGTTTATTTTTTCTTTTTTTTCTTTTTTCTTTTCTATCATTTCTTATTTTCCTTTTTCAAGTTTAATTTTATTTTTAAACAAGTAATAAAAAAGGTTCACATTTTACAAAAAAACTCAAAATTTCAAAAATATTCATGTTTTCAAATTTTATTCATAAATTCCAAAAAAAGTTCATAGATTCAAAAATAGTTCATAATTTCAAAATTGTTTACTTCTTTTAGAAAGTTGTTCAAAAATTCAAAAGGTGTTTAGAATTTTATTATCTCAGTACTTCATAGGTAGTTGAGCGGTTGACTAACACAGACATACGATCTTTCTATTGTACCTGGTATGCCTCAGATTGGTGTTTTTGAAGTGATCAATAATTAATGCATCTCTTTTGTCTATGATGGACAACTCTTTGTTTCTTTGTTTCCAACATAATTTTGACATTCTCTCTAAACCTTTGGCAATGGAAACTTAGGCTCCATAAAAATATCTCCTCTTTCTCGACCTCCATGGCAATGAAACTAAGGGGATAACATGTATCATCTCCTTTCTAGTTAATGTTTGCATGCTCGCACAAAGAACATGGATTCACTTTTGGGGTTCGGTTTTAGTGTAAGCTTTAGAGTTAGCAACAATGAGCTTTTGGTAGTCAACCTTCTTACTCGAGGAGGGACAAGGTTTATGCGTGGGGAGGTTGACGGCTCTCTATATTTTGCACATTTTTAGAGATCATATATTGCATGATTTCACTTTATATACCATGCCCCATTGAAAGAAATATATGTCCACCACTAGCGGAGGCAGCGTGTAGGCATGGTAGGCCGTGGCCCACCCAGAATTTGGAGATTTTTTTAGTATGTACTAATTTAGCCCAAAGGACTGGCCAAGGCCTAGCCCCTAGCCGTCTAGGTCTTTTCTCGCGTGTGAATCAGGAGGCAGCTCCGTCTCCTCTCTGGCCACGCCGCCTCAGCCGTCTCTTCTTCAGGTTGCGACCACTGGTTCCACTTCCCTCGCTACTACCCTCCTCTCCCCTCTCCCCTCGCATCGTAGCTCGCCCCGCCCATAGTTGTCGTCGTCAGGCCAGGAGAGAGGAGACAGTTGCCATCTGACCATCTCCCCTGCGACTGGATCGATCCTGTCGTGCTCACGGCTGGCTGGACGCCTCTCCAACTGCGTCTCCCTCACCGCCGGATGATGTTTGCTTGAACTACGTCAGTATTTCCCCAAAGAGGAAGGGATGATGGAGCACAACAACGGTAGGTTTCCCTTAGTGATGAGACCAAGGTTATCGAACCAGTAGGAGAAGCACGCAACACTACGTGAATGGTACCTGCACACAAATAATAAATACTCGCAACCCGGCGTATTAAAGGGGTTGTCGATCTATTTCGGGCAACGACGCTAGAAATTGGCAAGTAGACGGGATAAAAATATGATAGATTGGACAAATAGATCTCGCAGGAACACGAGATAAAATAAATAAGAATAAATTGCAGCAATGTATTTTTGTATTTTTGGTTTAATAGATATGAAAATAAAGGCAAATAAAAATAGATCGCAAAGGCAAATATAATAAAGAAGAGACCCGGGGCCGTAGATTTCACTAGTGGCTTCTCTCGAGAAAAATAGCAAACGGTTGGTAAACGAATTACTGTTGGGGAATTGATAAAACTTTAAATAATCATGACGATATCCAGGCAATGATCTTTATATAGGCATCATGTCCAAGATTAGTAGATCGACTCCTGCCTGCATCCACTACTATTACTCCACACATTGACCGCTATCCAGCATGCATCTAGTGTATTAAGTTCATGTAGAAACAGAGTAATGCAATAAGAACGATGACATGATGTAGACAAGATCTATTTATGTAGAAATAGACACCATCTTGTTATCCTTAATAGCAACGATACATACGTGTCGGTTCCCCTTCTATCACTGGGATCAAGCACCGTAAGATCGAACCCATCACAAAGCACCTCTTCACATTGCAAGATAAATAGGTCAAGCTAGCCAAACAAAACCCAAATATCGGAGAAGAAATACAAGGCTATAAACAATCATGCATATAAGAGATCAAAGAAGACTCAAATAACTTTCATGGATAAAAATATAGATCTGGTCATAAACTCAAAGTTCATCGGATCCCAACAAACACACTGCAAAAAGAGTTACATCATATGGATCTCCAAGAGACCATTGTATTCAGAATCAAAAGAGAGAAAGAGGGAGCCATCTAGCTACTAACTACGGACCCGTAGGTCTGCAATGAACTACTCACGCACCATCGGAGAGTCACCAATGGACATGAACCCCTCCATGATGGTGTCTAGATTGGATCTGGTGGTTCTGGAACTTGCGGCGGCTGGAATTGATTTTGTCTACTCTCCTAGGGTTTCTGGAATATTGGAGTATTTATAGAGCAAAGAGGCAGTGCGGAAGGCCGCCGAGGTGGGCACAACCCACCAGGGCATGCTTGGGCCTTCAAGCGCGCCCTGGTGTCTTGTGCTCACCTTGGGCTCCCTCTTCGGTACTTCTTTGGTCCACTGGATGTCTTCTGGTCCAAAAATCCACAAAAAGTTTAGCTGCGTTTGGACTCCGTTTGGTATTGATTTCCTGCGATGTTAAAAACATGCAGAAAACAACAATTGGCACTAGGCACTATGTCAATAGGTTAGTACCAAAAAAGATATAAAATAATTGTAAAACATCCAAGAATGATAATATAACAAATGGAACAAACAAAAATTATAGATACATTAGAGACGTATCACCGGGCGACCTCAAATGCATCGACCTCACCATAGTGCAGGCGACACCTTCCCCAACCTCCGGTTGAACAAAGCAGCAAGGTGAGATTCCAAGCTTCCCGCCCAAAATTGATGAATTCCTGCTTCCCAATAAATCGATGCCCAGTCCAATAAATATGAATTGCTAGCAGTTGATGTCTAGTGCTCTAGTGGCCCAATCTAGTGTATATTTTTACTGGTTTATAGGCAATGCTTAACAGTTGATGCTTATATTAGTTGTCCTTGTTTTTATTGTAATTGTAGATAGGACTAGAGAGAACTATTTGTGTAGAAGTAATTCGGTATGCTGCTGCCAATGATTTTTTTATTTTAGATATAATTGCAGAGCAGAAAATGAAGATATGAATGGTGTGTTGGGGAACGTAGCATGCAATTTCAAAAAAATCGTATGATCATGCAAGATCTATCTAGGAGATGCATAGCAACGAGATGGGGAGAGTGTGTCCACGTACCCTCGTAGACAGAAAGCGGAAGCGTTATGTTAACGCAGTTGATGTAGTCGAACGTCTTCACAATCCAACCGATCCAAGTACCGAACGTACGGCACCTCTGTGTTCAGCACACATTCAGCTCGATGATGTCCCTCGAGCTCTTGATCTAGTAGAGGGTCGAGGGAGAGTTTCGACAGCACGATGGCATGGTGACAGTGATGGTGATGTGATCCGCGCAGGGCTTCGCCTAAGCACTACGACGATATGAGCGAAGGAGTAAACTGTGGAGGGGGGCTTCGCAGACGACTAAGAAACAACTGTTGTGTCTTTGGGGTGCCCCCTGGCCATGTATATAAAGGAGGGGGGAGGAAGCCGGCAGCCTAGGAGGGGCGTGCCAAGGGGGGAGTCCTACTTGGACTCCTAGTCGAAGTAGGATTCAACCCCCCCTCTTTTCCTTTCTCCACCGGAGGGAATAGGAAGGAGAGGAAGAGGGAAAGGGAAGGGGGGCGCCCCCTCCCCTTGTCCAATTCGGATTGGGCAAGGGGGGCGCACGCCACCTCCCATGCGGCTCTCCTCTCTCTCCACTAAGGCCCACTAAGGCCCATTATTCCCCCGGGGGGTTCCGGTAACCCCTCGGTGCTCCGGTAAAATATCTGAATCACTTGGAACCATTCCTATGTCCGAATATAACCTACCAATATATGAATCTTTACCTCTCGACCATTTTGAGACTCCTCGCCATGTCCGTGATCTCATCCGGGACTCCGAACATACTTCGGTCACCAAAACACGTAACTCATAATACAAATCATCATTGAACGTTAAGCGTGCGGACCCTACGGGTTCGAGAACTATGTAGACAAGACTAAGACACATCTCCGGTCAATAACCAATAGCAGAACCTGGATGCTCATATTGGTTCCTACATATTCTACGAAGATCTTTATCGGTCAAACCGCATAACAACATACGTTATTCCCTTTGTCATCGGTATGTTACTTGCCCGAGATTCAATCGTCGGTATCATCATACCTAGTTTAATCTCGTTACCGGAAAGTCTCTTTACTCGTTCCGTAATGCATCATCTCGTAACTAACTCATTAGTCACATTGCTTGCAAGGCTTATAGTGATGTGCAGTACCGAGAAGGCCCAGAGATACCTCTCCGATATACGGAGTGACAAATCCTAATATTTATCTATGCCAACTCAACAAACACCTTCGGAGACACCTGTAGAGCATCTTTATAATAACCTAGTTATGTTGTGACGTTTGATAGCACACAAAGTGTTCCTCCGGTATTCGGGAGTTGCATAATCTCATAGTCAGAGGAATATTTATAAGTCATGAAGAAAGCAATAGTAATAAAACTAAATGATCATAATGCTAAGCTAACGTATGGGTCTTTTCCATCACATCCTTCTCTAATGATGTGATCCCGTTCATCAAATGACAACACATGTCAATGGTGAGGAAACTGAACCATCTTTGATTGACGAGCTAGTCAAGTAGAGGCATACTAGGGACACTCTGTTTGTCTATGTATTCACACATGTACTAAGTTTCCGGTTAATACAATTCTAGCATGAATAATAAACATTTATCATGATATAAGGAAATACAAATAACAACTTTATTATTGCCTCCAGGGCATATTTCCTTCATGGTGCCATTCTGGACCTTCTTCGAAAACATGAAGAGAAAGCGAGGAAGATTGCTCATCACACCAAAGATATTAGAAACTTGCGTTGTCCTAATTCCGCACCTCTAATCCATTCCGATACGAACATGGATAGATACTGAGATCGATGTTGAAATTGAAGATGCAATAGCAAGTCTTCCATCACCCCAACAACCAAGTGAACATGTCTTTTTAGGTGATATAGGAAAAAAACTCCTATTTCAGAGTATGCTTTTAATGATCAAGATAGTGTTCGAAGAAGAGATATTGCTAAAACTGCATGCCGGCCATATGCACATGCTTTTCAAGTCAGGAAAATCTATGGTAAAAATTGACACTTTAGTTTTGTTTGGTTTGAGAAGTACAGTTGGCTAGAATATAGTGTCTCAAAGGAAGCATCATATTGCTTTGTGTGGTATTTGTTCAAAGGGAAAACTAATGGGGGGGGGCTACGGGTGATGCCTTTGTTAAAACTGGTTGGAGAAATTGAGACAAACCGGATGCACTGGACAAACATATGGGTGGTATTGGTAGCATTCACAACCAAGCTCAAGAGAAGTAAAATTTATTTGTGACACCTGAAACGTCAATTGTTAATATCATTGTGAGGGTTTCTAAATAGGATCTACGTCTTTAAAAGGCTAGGCTAAGTTATTCACTAAGATGCTTCAGATTTCTTTTGAACCAAGGATTGGCATTTAGTGGACATGATGAGAGTGAAGAATCTAGCAATAGGGGGAGCTTTCTTGAACTTCTAAAATGGCTTTCATAAAATGATGAAGAAGTTGATAAGATTGTTTTGCATAATGCTCCTAGAAACTGCATCTTTACTAGGCAGTCCAATGATACAAAAACATATTATTGAATGTTGTGTTGTGCTAACTACTAAACAAATTATTGAAGAAATTGGTGATGAGCACTATGCAATCCTAGATGATGAGTCTAGTAATGCATCTCACAAAGAGCAATCCAAGGATACCCAAAAGAAACTGTTGGGTACACCTTCTATCACAGATCTGAAGGCAAGATATTCGTTGCTAAGAATGGATCCTTTCTAGAGAAGGAGTTTCTCTCAAAGAAGTGAGTGGGAGGAAAGTAGAACTTGATGAGGTAGTTGTACCTTCTCTCGAATTGGAAAATGGTTCATCACAGAAATCAGTTCCAGTGATGCCTACACCAATTAGTGAGGAAGTTAATGATGATGATCATGAAACTTCATATAAAGTTACTATCGAACCTCGTAGGTCAACCAGAGTGGTACGGTAATCTTGTTTTGGAAGTCATGTTACTAGACCATGACGAACCTACGAACTATGAGGAAGTGATGATGGGCCCAGATTCCGTGAAATGGCTTGAGGCCATGAAATCTGAGATGGGATCCATGTATAAGAACAAAGTGTGGACTTTGGTGGACTTGCCCGATGATCGTCAAGCCATAGAGAATAAATGGATCTTCAAGAGGAAGAAGGATGCTGCACTTGATGAAATCTGGCAAATGGATGTCAAAACAACAATTCTTAATGGATTTATTAAAGAAGAGTTGTATATGATGCAACCAGAAGGTTTTGTCGATCCTAAAGGTGCTAACAAAGTGTGCAAGCTCCAGTGATCCATCTATGGACTGGTGCAAGCATCTCGGAGTTGGAATATACGCTTTGATGAGTTGATCAAAGCATATAGTTTTATACAGACTTTTGGAGAAGCATGTATTTACAAGAAAGTGAGTGGGAGCACTACAACCTTTCTGATAAGTATATGTGAATGACATATTGTTGATCGAAAATGATGTAGAATTTTCTGGAAAGCATAAAGGAGTGTTTGAAAGGTGTTTTTCAAAGAAAGTCCTCGGTGAAGCTGCTTACATATTGAGCATCAAGATCTATAGAGATAGATCAAGACGCATGCTAAGATTTTTCAATGAGTACATACCTTGACAAGATTTTGAAGTAGTTCAAAATGGAACAAGTCAAATAAAGGAGTTCTTGCCTATATTGCAAGGTGTAAAGTTGAGTAAGATTCAAAACCCGACCACGGCAGAAAATAGAAAGAGAATGAAAGTCATTCCCTATGCCTCAGCCATAGGTTCTATAAAGTATGCTAAGATGTGTAACAGACCTATTGTGTACCTTGCCATGAGTTTGGCAAAGGGGTACAATAGTGATCTAGGAGTAGATCACTGGATAGCGGTCAAAATTATCCTTAAAAGACTAAGGAGATATTTCTCAGTTATGGAGGTGATAATGAGTTTGTCATAAAGAGTTACGTCGATGCAAGCTTTGACACCGATCTGGATGACTCTGTGTCTCAATATGGATACATATTGAAAGTGGGAGAAATTATCTAGAGTAGCTCTATGCAGAGCATTGTAGACATAGAAATTTACAAAATACATACGGATCTGAATGTGGCAGACCCGTTGACTAAACTTCTCTCACCAGCAAAACATTATCACACCTTAGTACTCTTTGGGTGTTAATCACATAGCAATGTGAACTAGATTATTGACTCTAGTAAACCCTTTGGGTGTTGATCACATGGCGGTGTGAACTATGGGTGTTAATCACATAAAGATGTGAACTATTAGTATTAAATCACATGGCGATGTGAACTAGATTATTGACTCTAGTGCAAGTGGGAGACTGAAGGAAATATGCCCTAGAGGCAATAATAAAGTTGTTATTTCATATTTCCTTATATCATGATAAATGTTTATTATCCATGCTAGAATTGTATTAACCGAAAACTTGACACATGTGTGGATACATAGACAAAACACAGTGTCCCTAGTAAGCCTATACTAGACTAGCTCGTTAATCAAAGATGGTTAAGTTTCTTGACCATAGACATGTGTTGTCATTTGATGAACGGGATCACATCATTAGATAATGATGTGATGGACAAGACCCATATGCTAGCTTAGCATTATGATCGTTTAGTTTTATTGCTATTGCTTTCTTCATGACTTATACATATTCCTCCGACTATGAGATTATGCAACTCCCGAATACCGTAGGAACACCTTGTGTGCTACCAAATGTCACAACGTATCTGCGTGATTATAAAGATGCTCTACAGGTGTCTCCGAAGGTGTTTGTTGGGTTGGCATATATCAATATTAGGATTTGTCACTCCATGTATCGGAGAGGTATCTCTGGGCCCTCTCAGTAATGCACATCACTATAAGCCTTGCAAGAAATGTGACTAATGAGTTAGTTGCGGGATGATGCATTACGGAACGGGTAAAGAGACTTGCCGGCAACGAGATTGAACTAGGTATAATGTTACCGACGATCGAATCTCGGGCAAGTAACATACCGATGACAAAGGGATTGACGTATGTTGATATGCGGTTTGACCGATAAAGATCTTCGTAGAATATGTAGGGACCAATATGAGCATCTAGGTTCCTCTATTGGTTATTGACCGGAGATGTGTCTCGGTCGTGTCTACATAGTTCTCGAACCCGTAGGGTCCGCACGCTTAACGTTCGATGACAATTTGTATTATGAGTTATGTGTTTTGGTGACCGAAGTTTGTTCGGGGTCACGGATGAGATCATGGACATGACGAGGAGTATCAAAATGGCCGAGAGGTAAAGATTGATATATTGGAAGGTAGTATTCAGACACCGGAAGGGTTCCGGAGTGTATCGGGCACATACCGGAGTACCGGAGGAGTTACCAGAACCCCCGGGGAAAGATATGGGCCATATGGGCCATAGGAGGGAGGCTAACCATCCCACAAGGGGCTAGTGTGCCCCCCACAAGGGATGAGGCCGAATTGGACTAGGGAAGGGGGTGCCACCCCCCTTTCCTTCTCATACTCCCTCTCCTTTCCCCCTCCATGAGAAGGAAAAGAAGGGGGGCCGAATCCTACTAGGACTGGGAGTCCTAGTAGGACTCCCCCCTTATGGCGCACCCCCTAGGGCCGGCCTCCTCCCTCTCCCTCCTTTATATACGTGGGCAGGGCACCCCTTGGACACAACAACAATTGTTCCAAGTTGTGTGTGGCGTCTCTCTCCACAGTTTGCTCCTCCGGTCATAGCATCTAGTGCTTAGGCGAAGCCCTGCGCGGGTCACATCACCATCACCTTCACCACGCCGTCGTGCTGACGAAACTCTCCCTCGACCCTCTGCTACATCAAGAATTTGAGGGACGTCATCGAGTCGAACGTGTGCAGAACTCGGAGGTGCCGTACGTTCGGTACTTGATCGGTTGGATCGCGAAGTCGTTTGACTACATCAACTGCGTTAACCTAATGCTTCCTCTTTCGGTCTATGAGGGTATGTGAACACACTCTCCCGTCTCGTTGCTATGCATCTCCTAGATAGATCTTGCGTGATCGTAGGAAATTTCTGAATTACTACGTTCCCCAACAAAAATGGTCCTCAGTTTGAACTAAAAAATATTATTTTTCTTTTGGGCCATCTTTGTATTTTTCTTGTGAGGTTTCATGTTTCTTAACTAAACACATACAGTGCAGTTTGTAATGTCATTATAAATAGATGATGCATCAGGCTACTAGAGTATCTAGTTTCTATCAGAAATAGATAAGAAATAAGGGCACGATAAGGTGATACTAAATATGTGTTATTGCAGAACATAGAATGTTTGGTTTCTATGTTTATATGTGTGCAGCGCAATCCCCAGTATCGTGCAAATAGTATCAAGTTCGGAGACTTGATCATGGAAGCTAGCAGAAATGTGTGATTTAGTACGCAAGCTAAACTGAATGTTTGCTTGCATATTTGTTCAAATATGGTGAGTGGTACAATTGTCCGCCAGTGTGCAATTCCTAGTGGCTAAACTGAAGCTTGCTCTTTTTTAAAGATCAGTCACAAAAAACAAATACTTGACTGTTATTTTTCTGGGAAGCATATTTAGTTCAGTTCACATTAGGATTACATCTGACTCCTTTTGTAGGTAAACATAGGTGTTGTGGCCTTTTGCTGATTGAGTAGCTTCGAATGCAATCTCTAAAATTATAGTAAGGACCTTACTCCTGATGGCTTAGAACAACCTGATTGCTCATCGACGAGTTCATACATTTTTATAGTAAGCCATTTCTGATATGCTAGGTGCCATGCTGACTTTGGTTTATATTCTAATAAGGTTACCTTTTGTAACTCGAATCTTTGCTTTATAACTATAGCATGCATGAACCACAATGACATGCATAATTTTTATTAGAGAGGTCAGGCAATCAAGTATCAGTTTACTTTTCTTGTATGCAAGTTGGTGTGTTGTACATCTTCTATTTCTTAGACCTTTGGACTCAAAGGAAACTCATGAATTTGAATACATTGTATTGTTTCAAATATTGCTGAAACATACGAGTTCTTTTATAGGGACAAATGGTAGAAAGTAGCAAGTCCACTAGTTGATCGAAGATCTTCTCATGATTGCTTTTCTTGAGAACACGGATGACACATTTTGTTCCTACGGAAGTTGATTTGGCTTGGCGATTGAAGATTTGGTCTTCTATAATATTTTGTAGTAGTAGCAGTCCAGGGAACAAGCACTTGGTCTCTTATGAATTTTGTTCATTATGTTTGTAACATGCCTCTATTGTATATCTGACTTGTGTATTTCCATAATGGTTGTAGCTAACTTGGGTGAAGAAAACTAATGGATCTTGTATATATACATATATGTATGTATATATATTGAATTAATGCATTGATCAATGATATCTTGTGATGAATGGAAGAGTGCATTTGCTTGTATGTGTTGCATATTGAACATGAATTCAATATTATGAATGTAATTTCAAAAAAAATGCTCATTTGAATTTCTGCTGAAATGTAGAACACTGACAGCAAATGTGTCGGTAGAAGCATTTGACGTCGCACAAACTGTCGGCATACCGCATTGATAGACAAACTGTCGGCGTATCAATGGGCGTTGCACAATCTGTCGGCATAGCACTATAACATCCCAAATTTTCAATTTGGAATGTTATATATAGATCATTCATGCATATCATATTTTATTGCATTTCGTTTCGCGATCCTGGAAATCGTAAGCAACTCAAGGACCCTCGGAGAGAGTTGGGGATTTCATTGTTTTCATATTTGAATTTTATCAAATATATTTTTTTGACCATGAATTTTATCAAATATTGAAACGAGGATTATTGATTTTCATTATTTTTCTCTCCGAAAATATTTCATATTAAAATATATGAGAGGAGATAATATGACTTCTCTAAAATAATTGAAATATTGGAGGAAAAATATTAAAATCAAATATTTGCTTTTATTTGGATTTTATTGCTAATTTTATTTGCATTAGAAAAATTGCATGTTTTTCAAAATTGCATTCTAGGGCCAAGAAAATGTTCATCTCGTTCTAAATATTTTATTTAGACGGTGAAAATTTGTTTTGGTATTTTTAGATTTTTATTTTATATTCTAGAATTTATTTAAGTTCCGGCGAAATTATTTTAAAAAAATCTCTCAGCCTCGATTGGGCCGAAGCCCAGCCGAGCCGGCCCGCTAGCCCCGTGCCGCCCTCTCCCTCCACGAGACCGGGAGGCTGCCGCTGCCCCGACCCCGAGTCCGGCCGGGACTCCGCCTCCCGCGCCGCTTGCCCCCTCCCCCAAGCAGCCCCCTCCTTAAATACCACGCCACCAGACCCCCCCCACCACCAACCCCGCCGCCTGCCCGCCCCGCCTGCAGCGCCGCCGCCGCCGCCCGCGCACCCCGCCTCGCCGGAGCCGCAGCCCCGCCTCGCCGGACCTCGCCGGAGGTATACGCCTCATTGTCGTTCGGTTTTTTTAAACCGATCCGGGTTTTTTTAGAAACCCTAGTTCGTTTTTTTTAGATTGGTTCACCGGTTTTCTTGGTTTAGTTTATATAGCGGGCATTCGTCCTTACGTTCGTTTTAATGAACGGTTTTCGCTCGTTAGTTACAGACAATGAACGTTCGTTCGTTAGCCTGTTCGTCAGTTTTCTTTTTCTCGGATTTTTCCGCGATTATTTTTTATCGCAATTTCTGATCCGATTTTCGTTTTAGTTTATCTTTTCGCTCGTTTATCGGAATCAGGCGATTCAAGCGCCTAGATCTTCGTCTCAAAACCCTCTTTCTTTTTGACCAACTTGAACATGATTTTGGTACTGTAAAATTTGACTTTAGTCCAGATTAGTAAACGGATCTTGTTTCTTTCGCAGTTTGAGTTTCGTTGCTCCGTTTGATTTGATTATTTTCACAAACCGGAGTTATTAAGTTGAACTTTCTGGTTAGATCTTCTTATTTGAGATTTACCCGTGTTTCTTTGCTTGATTGATTATGTATGCTATTGTCTGTTTGTGATAGAATTCCCGGAGTGCGAAGCGTGCTACTACGAGTCCCTAGGTTTTGCGGATCATCAACAAGGCAAGTAACACATTGATCATACTCCTTCCATATCCAGTTTTTATGCATTAGTTTCAATCCTCAAACACTGCATGATTAGGTTGTGATTAACTTGTGGGTTGGGAAGTAGTTGATGAGGTAGAACCTATTGCCCTGTTATATTCAAACCTTGGGAGTTACTTCTACGTATTGCTTATATTGCTATGCTATGCTTGTAGACGTGGATTGGGTTTGAGTGTATCCATGACAGATGTGAGATTGTTAATTAATGGTTCAACTTAAGGTGGCAACTTAAATACACATCTGGGTGGATTGCTTGTCGGGCACCTGGAGAATCCAGTGTTGTCCTAGGATATCCCGGAGTACCCGTGTGATCGTCCTAAGGTCCGCCACCCAGGCTCAAAGGGAACTGAGATATTTTCATGCTAGAAACTTCCTTGTGCATCCACAAGCTATTATGGGCTCTAGCATAGTTCAGTAAGTTACATGAGCTTTTGAAGAGGTGGATCAGCAGGTAGAGGAATGTAGGTTTTGTATGGTCTACCCGGAGTAAAGAGTTAATGTTTCTGAAAGACTGTGTCTCGGTCATCCGTTTCTCAAACACCATGTAGTGCAAGAAATCCAACGGAGGTGATCGAGTCTTGTGGAGAAAAGTGCGCAAACCTCTGCAGAGTGTACAATCTAATCATGGTTAGCCGTGTCCCCGGTTATGGACAATCTTGAGTATCTAGTACTTGGAGTATCCTAAGTATCTCATCACTCTAATTTAATATTGTTGGGTTGTTAATTACTTTAATTAGGATTGAGTTGGAGGAACCTTCTCAATGATGTTTCAACCATCATGATAGTTAAAATAAAATTTATTCCTTTGTTGTAGGGAAAAATTGGCTTTTCGCAAAAACTATAACCATAGAGCTTTCCACCAGCCAAATATGCATGTAGTGATAGCATTATTCTGTTCTTGCTCTACTGTGTTATCTTGCCAGCATTTTCCATGTGCTGACCCGTTTTCGGGCTGCAACATATTATGTTGCAGACTTTTCAGACAAGGAGTAAAGTTCGTTAGGTCGTTGCCGTGCAGCTCAGCTATGCCGTTGGAGTTGATGGACTCACTTTATCTTCCAAGCCTTCCGTTGTTATCGTATTAGATAGCCTTAAGACATATTTACTGTAATAAGTTCTCTTTTGAGACAGTCGATGTAATAAGTGTGTGATTGCTCCTCTGTTATAAATCCTTCGAGTACTGTGTGTGTCAGCATTACCGATCCAGGGATGACACTGAAGCACAGGGACTTGACCGTCTAAGGTCGGGTTGCTACAAGATGGTATCAGAGCACACGCTGAGTGTAGGACACGACCATTAAGATAAGCCATAGGTCACTCTTCTCTACTCATTTCTGACTCCTCTCCTATTTTCTACTCTTTAGGATGGCGGATACAAGGATCAAGTTCACGCAACCGGATGAAGACACACCCTTTGGACGCCACTTGAAGGAAGTCACTAGGTACTTAAATATCGGAAAACCAAGCTTCACCGGGACGTACAACACCACCTTACCAGAAGAGGAGCGCTGGATGATTCAAGTTCAAGTTCCAGGAAGGACATTCATGCCAATCACTGAGCCCATAGAGTTTTCTTTTGATGCACCAACCTGGAGTCTAGGCAAGAGCATGGCAGCCTACATTGCCATGGGACGCATTGGAGAAGTTTACAACAAGGATCTTAAGGATACTATCTATCAGATATGTGGGCGCCGAGATGAGCAATGGGAGATAGTTAGCACCCAGAAGGATAGATCCATTGCAGCTTTTATCCAGGAGTTAAACCAGCACATTTGACGCCAGGAGAACCAGATGTGCTCAGACATGTTAGAATTAAAGAAGGCAAAGACAAGGATCATCGATCTGGAACAAGAACTCAAGTCTACACACGATGGATATGAGGAGGAAATTACAACACTATTGGAGAAGAATGACGACTTGATAAGGAAGATCGGAATATTCATGGGAGACCCCGCGCCGGGAGGAGAGGACGACGATTCCACTTGCCCGGAGAACTACATCATCATCGACGACACCGACTCCGACCCCAGTGATGATGACTTTGAGGACGAAGCTGGAGCAGACATCATGGAGTCCTCTATTGATCAAAATTTCTAGATGACCACCAAATAATTAGTAGTATTTCCCCCATGTATATAGTAGTACTTGAGCACTTTAATGATAGTTCTAGACCGCTTGTATGCCCTTGCTTGATTGATTGAGTGAAATGATTGTGTTTGTCTCATGTGCATATGGGTAGTGCTTTCTCATTAGACCCCCTTTCTATTCTAATCTCTCCCCTCTAAACCCATCAGATGCCTCCGAGACGTGACACCGGATTTACCTTCCCGCCGGAGCTCACTCAGTTGATCCAGCAGCAGAATGCCTTGATGCAATTGTTAGTCCAGAACCAAGGCAACAACAACAACAACCCGCCTCCAGTTGACAACTTAGCTCGCTTTCTGAGGTTGCAGCCGCCGGTGTTTTCCAGTAGCACCGAGCCTATAGTTGCAGATGATTGGCTACGCCGTATTGGAAGGGAGTTGACCACCGCAGGTTGCATAGATGCTGAGAAGGTGCGCTTTGCCGCACATCAATTGGATGGACCAGCAGCCTCATGGTGGGAGAATTATACAGCCACTTTCCCCATAGCCAACGTCACTTGGGATCAGTTTCAGCAAGCTTTCCGCACAGCCCATGTCTCAACTGGAGCTATGAGCATGAAGAAGCGTGAGTTTTGCAACTTATGCCAGGGAAACCGTATTGTAGCTCAGTACGTGGATGATTTTAGTAAGTTATCCCGCTATGCCCTGGATGATGTGGCCACGGACGCCGCGAAGTAGGAGAAGTTTATGGAAGGGCTGAATGATGAGTTGAGCATGCAGTTGATGGTGGCAACATTCAACAACTACCAGGAGTTGGTATATAAGGCTCTTATGATTGAAGGGAAGTAGCAACAAATTGAGAGCCGTAAGAGGAAGTATGGGCAAGGGAGGTATAACTCAGGAGCTCAGCAGAAGCCTCGCCTAACCCCGAACTCGGGAGGACTTCTTCATAACCATGGAGGTCATAACCACACCGGAGGAAGTTCGCATAACCACAATGGTTCTAAGAATGAGACTGGGAACAGAACAAACAACAATCAGAACCGCCCCAATCCAGCCACACCCGCCAAGAGAGATCTAAGTCACATTACTTGCTTTAAGTGCGGGAAGACTGGACAGTATGCCACGAAGTGCCCTGAAGCGAAGAATAGAAACGACAATGGGAGCGCTGGGAAGCAGCCCAATCCATTCAACAAAGGACAAGTGAACCATGTTAACGTGGAGGAGGTTGAAGAGCAGCCAGATGCGGTTATAGGTAATTTTTGGTTAAGTCTTTTACCGCCCTTGTTCTTTTTGATACTGGTGCATCACATTCATACATATCAAGGGGATTCGTGGATAAGTTTAAACTACCAACCCAAACCCTTAGGACCCCTCTATTAGTGAGTTCACCTAGAGCAGAGCATATGGCCAGTCGATGGTGCGACCAGATACCCTTAACCATTGGTAGCCATGTTTTTCCATCCGACCTAATTGTCTTGGAGTCACAAGGATTGGATGTGATATTAGGCATGGACTGGATGTCAAAGTATGGAGGAAGCATTGACTGTGCTAGTAAGTCGATTTTTCTCACCACCCCGGAGGGAAAAAGGATCAAGTATGTATCTAGGCATGCGCCTAGGAGGAGCCAAGTAAATACCCTCACGGGAGTTGTTTAGGAGGAAGTGCCAGTTGTGAAGGATTACCCGGATGTTTTTCCAGAGGAGTTACCGGCATGCCACCGGATCGAGACATCGAGTTTTTGATAGAGCTATTGCCAGGTACAGGGCCAATATCAAAGAGACCATACCGGATGTCCGCAAATGATCTAGAGGAGATTAAGAAGCAGATCAAGGAGTTATTGGAGAAAGGTTACATTCGACGGATTTCATCACCATGGGGAGCCCCAATGCTTTTGGTTGAGAAGAAGGATAAGTCTCTAAGAATGGTTGTTGATTATCGTGCGTTAAATGAAGTGACGATCAAGAACAAATACCCACTGCCGATGATTAATGATTTGTTTGACCAACTGCAAGGAGCTAAGGTGTTTTCAAAGATCGATCTGCGATCAGGATATCACTAGTTGAAGATTCGAGAGAAGGATATACCAATGACGGCATTCACCACACGATACGGGTTGTATGAATATACGGTCATGTCATTTGGACTGACTAACGCCCCTGCCTACTTCATGAGCATGATGAACAAAGTGTTCATGGAATATTTGGATAAGTTTGTTGTGGTGTTAATTGATGATATAATGGTATACTCGAAGAATCAGGAGGAGCACAAAGAGCATTTGCGTTTAGTTCTCGAGAAACTCAGGGAACATCAGTTGTATGCCAAGTTCAGCAAATGCGAGTTTTGGTTGAAGGAAGTTGGATTCCTTGGACATGTTATGTTAGGAGAAGGTATAGCAGTAGATCCCACCAAGGTACAGTCAGTCACTGAATGGTTGGCACCCAATTCAGTTAGCGAGATCCGCAGTTTTCTTGGACTCGCGGGATACTATCGGAGATTCATTGAGAATTTTTCCAAGATTGCGAAGCCAATGATGGAGTTATTGAAAAAGGATACCAAGTTTAAATGGACGGAAGTATGTGAAGCGAGTTTTCAGGAGTTAAAGAAACGTTTGACTATAGCCCAAGTGCTGATTCTGCCTGATATACGCAAGGATTTCCAAGTGTATTGCGACTCTTCTCGCCTAGGACTTGGAAATGTGCTTATGCAGGACGAAAGAGTTGTTTCGTATGCCTCATGACAACTAAAACCACACGGATTGAATTATGCCACGCATGATTTGGAGTTGGCAGCCGTAGTGCATGCGTTGAAGACCTGGAGACATTACCTTATTGGATATCGTTGTGATGTGTACACGGATCATAAGAGTTTGAAGTACATTTTCACACAGAAGGAGCTGAACCTTAGGCAGAGGAGATGGTTTGAGCTTATAAAGGATTATGACATGAAGCTTCACTATCATCCAGGCAAGGCCAATGTCGTAGCAGATGCTTTGAGTCAGAAGAGTTATGCTAACACCCTAGTAAGCACATAATTGCCAAAGGAGTTAGCAGAGGATCTCTGATGAGGACACCACAACCATCGACAAGTCTCCAACAATTATAGGTCCAATCACACGAAGTCGCGCCGAACAAATAAGTGACCAGGTGAACGCTAACTTAAGTTTACCTTGTAACCTTGATGACACAACTATGCTTTCATCTCCATTGTTGTTGGGTGAACTTAGGTATAACATGGAAGAAATCCAACAACCTATGAGCTCTTGAAGCAACCGCTTTGGAGGAACAAGTTTGGAGAAAACAAGTTGCAAGTGAAGTTGATGCTCTCAGTTTTTACCTATGATGTTTTGGTGTGGGACACCCATGTGATGGAGAGACGGGGCCATAGGGGTACATCAACAGAAGCTACATCAAATTATCTTTCCAATTCAAAAAACCTCACATTATTTGGAGTTGTGAGTCAAAAGTTCTAGTCATTCTCGTGGAAGGTGTCTAGGTTGTCAAGACTTCACGAATTTCCGAGGAGCTCTGCAACAACTCCCAAAGTTGACTGCTTATTCACCCAAGAAAGCCAGGCAAACCTGTTTACTTTTAAAACCATTTTCACACCTAGCTAAGGGGGGTTGTCCCTGCTATAAAACCCCATCTCCCCCATCCTCTAGGGAACCTTTTGTCAAACCATTCAGCTACAAGCTTATGCAGCAAGACTGCTAGAGAGATCCGAGAGATCTTGCTACCTTTGCTCTTGTGAGTTCATTCGGATTCGCAAGAAGGAGCCTTTGGTTCCCCCTAGTTCGCGCTCTACGGTTCCGGCCGTTTTGTGTGGATTAGTCCCGGTTTGTGGTTCTGCGATTGTTCGGACAGCGGGTTGGAGTTCTTGTAGCTTCGGCCAACCATCCCCAACGTACGGGTTGCATCCAACCTTAGCAGGTATAAAGCTAGTTATCCTGGTTGCTTGCAGCTAGTTATCCCTCCCGATTCGATCCTACGACATGAAGATCGGGCCACCCTCGGGCGTGAACTCATTCATCGGGTTCCCACCTATCATCTGGTATCAGAGCTTTCGTTGACACGGTAGGATCTGTTATCCAACTTTATCTTGCTATCATCCCTTTAGATCGAGTATTTTTCATGCTATATTTTCTATCCTAGAAGTCCAAAGCCCCACCAAAAATAAATCCAAGCCTTGTTGGTGCTGAGATCTTGTTGTTGCATACCTTGCATGTTCTTCATCTTTTAGATCTGCACCAAGTTCGTCTTCATAATTGCTTTCAGATTTGGTTGTGCTTTGGAAAAAGAGATAAAAAAGAGTGGCAAAAAAATCAAAGAGAGAAAAAAGAGTGGAAAAAAGTCAAGAGAGAAAAATAAAGTCTTGTGTAAGATCCAAAAGTTTCAGCTTGATAGAAAAAATTTCAAAAGCTTGTGTGTTTGTGTTTTTCAATCTTGGTGCAAAGGTGCAGCAGATCCATCCACATATTTTTCTTGGTTTGCATCAACTTGATTTCAGCACAAGCCCCTTTTTGTTTACCCCACCGAGCTCCACCAAAAACCGAAGCTAGTTCTTTGATCCATGTCTTTCAATCGCTTTAACACATCCAGGAGAAGCACAATCTGATGTGAACTCATAAGAACTTTGGTGAGTAAGAGGTGAGGTTGTGTGATTCCACAAAATTATCATATTCCACTTTTGGCCTTACTAACATGGCAGGATCTAGATCGAGTGTTCATGGAGAAAACCACGGGGAAGAAGATGCCCCGGTCACACGTGCTGATTTTCAGGAATTACAGAACATGGTTCGAGACCTTGGAAGGATGTTTCACGAGCGACCTCCAGCAGGTGGCGATAGGGTTCGACACCGACAACACCCTATTGACCCACTTGAGGAAGTTGGGGATGAAAATTCCGTGCATGCTGCTGTGGATGGTGACTTGGAGGATGATAACAACAGCCATGGTGTACATGTGGCTGCTTCTCGTGGGCGTGGTGTTGCTGCTCATGGAGGGCAGCGAGGGGGACAACTTCGAGGGCGAGAACATGGTCCTCGTGGGCACTACTATGACCCTCATGAGTGTGTTGCTCGTGGTCATGGAGATGATTTTGATGATTATGATGGTGTCACATACCGTCGTGCTGCTGAAGATGGGCGTCGTGCAGAACATCGTGATCGAGATGGTCAAGATGACATAGCAAGAATCAAGTTGCATATCCCCAAGTTCAGAGGAAAGGAAGACCCCGATCATATTTTGATTGGGAAGAGTAGTGTGATCAGATTTTTCGTAAACCTTGCAGATCCAAAGAGAGTAAACCTTGCTTGTGTTGAGTTTTCTGGTTATGCACTCACTTGGTGGAATCAACTACAAGAAAATCAACTGCTGCTAGGCCGTGATCACATTGACACTTGGCAAGAGATGAAACAAGCCATGAGGCGAAGGTTTGTTCCTTCACAATATCAAAGAGTTCTCTGAAACAGATTGCAGCGTCTCAGCCAAGGTACGTGCACGGTGGATGAGTACTATAAAGAGATGAAATTGTTGTTGGTTCATGCTCGTATTCATGAAGATGAGGAGTCAAAGATGGCAAGATTTTTGCATGGTCTCGACAATGAAATTTCTGATTTTGTGGAGATGTTTCCCTTTAACACTCTACAAGATATTTTGGAGCAAGCAAAGCGCACAGAGAGGAAGGTGCAGCGGAGTGGTCATGGACGGATATCTCATAACCGCACCACCACACCATGGCAAAGGTTGCAGCCAAGTGTCTCTCATGGTGGTTCTCAGTTTTAGCATACTTCACACCCTACTGCCACCCAGCGAACAGCGGCTTCATCGGCATCATCACCAGCCCCTAGGAATGTGGACAAGCGTGCTCCTTCTGCTGCTTGAAGTACCTCTAACCCCACGGATGTACCATCATCTCGAAGCCGAGATATTGAGTGTTGGAAGTGCAAAGGGCATGGTCACATTTCTTCTGAATGTCGAAACAAGAGAGTTCTCTTTGTGAAAGAACAAGGTGAATGGGAATCTGAGAGTGAGCATGAAGATAATGGAGCATCGGGTGATCATGAGGATGAAGAGGGCGAGAAGAGTGGTTGTGATATTTTGGCCGACATGGGAGATTGCTTTGTTTCTCGTCGTGTGCTTAGTGTTAATGCAGCTAGAGAAGAGAAAGGGCAGCGACATAATATTTTTCACACCCGTGGCACCATCAAGGACAAGGTTTGCAGAATTATTGTTGACAATGGCAGTTGCAACAACATTGCAAGTTCAGATTTGGTAGAGAAGTTGGGACTAAAACAAATAAGGCACCCAAGTCCATATAAGATGCAATGTCTCAATGATTGTGGTACACTTCGAGTAAGCAACATTGTCACCGTTCAGTTTTCCATTGGGAAGTACCGGGATCAAGTGGAATGTGACGTGGTGCCAATGCAAGCATGCCAATTGTTGTTGGGAAGACCTTGGTTGTATGATCATGATGTGCAAATCAGCGGTCGTACTAATCGTCTCTCATTCCAATACGAGGGAGAGCGCATATCATTGCTCCATTTGACACCCGAAGAAATATTGATGGATGATCTGAAAAAGAAAGAGAGAGTGAGCGAGAAACACTTGAGTGACATCCACCAACATAGTGAGCGAGAGAATCCAAAGCCAAATAAAACCCCACAGCTTAAATTGACCAAGACATGAGGAAAATAGGGATTAGTTATGATGGCTAGGAAAAGGGACATGAGAGAGTTGAGAGAACCCAATTCCATGTTCTTTGTACTTTTGTACAAGGACTATTTTCTTCCTACTAATGAATTAACCTCCACCACTCCTAGTGTTGTTGTCGAAATTTTGCAGGGGTATGAAGATGTGTTCCCCGAGGAGATACCACCAGGGCTACCACCACAAAGAGGCATTGAACACCAAATTGATTTGGTTCCAGGAGCCCCATTGCCGAACTGACCACCATACCGCACAAATCTGGAGGAAACCAAGGAGATTCAGCGACAAGTTGAAGGCCTACTAAACAAAGGTTATGTAAGGGAAAGTCTCTCTTCTTGTGCTGTACCCGTTCTTTTAGTGCCAAAAAAAGATGGATCTTCCCGAATGTGTTGTGATTGTTGGCCTATTAACAACATCACCGTGAGGTATAGGCACCCCATACCTAGGCTTGATGATATGCTTGATGGACTTAGTGGCGCCACCGTCTTTCTAAAATTGACTTGCGAAGTGGCTACCACCAAATTAGAATGAGAGAGGGTGATGAATGGAAAACTACTTTCAAAACAAAATCTGGTTTGTATGAGTGGTTAGTTATGCCATATGGATTGACAAATGCACCTAGTACTTTCATGAGATTAATGAATCATGTGCTTAGAATGTTCATTGACAAGTTTGTGGTTGTTTACTTTGATGACATCCTGATTTATAGTAAAACTTTGGATGAACATGTTGAACACATTCGGTGTGTGCTTGCTGTCCTAAGAGAGGAGAAATTATATGCTAACAAGGAAAAGTGCACATTTTGCATAGAAAAAGTTGTGTTTCTTGGCTTTGTTGTTTCAGGTCAAGGTGTGGAGGTAGATGAGGAGAAGGTCAAGGCCATCCGTGAGTGGATGCCTCCACAAAATGTAAGCCAGGTATGAAACTTTCTTGGCCTTGCTGGTTTCTACCATCGGTTTGTGAAGGACTTAAACACCATTGCTGCCCCAATGAATGAACTAACCAAGAAAGTTGTTCCCTTCAAGTGGGCAAATGCACAAGAGAAGGCCTTCCAAGAGCTGAAAGAAAAATTGACATCTGCACCATTGCTCGCACTACCCAACTTTGGTAAGACTTTTGAAATTGAATGTGATGCAAGTGGTGTTGGTATTGGAGGCGTACTAATGCAAGAAGGCATGCCTATTGCATATTTTAGTGAGAAGCTAAGTGGCCCAACTCTAAGTTATTCAGTTTATGACAAAGAATTATATGCACTTGTGAGATCTTCGGAAACATAGCAACATTATTTGTGGCCTAAAGTATTTGTGATACATTCCGACCATGAATCTTTAAGGCACCTTAGGGGTCAACAAAAACTGAACCGTAGACATGCAAAATGGAGTGAATTCGTAGAATCTTTTCCCTATATTGTCAAGTACAAGAAAGAAAAAGATAATGTTGTTGCTGATGCTTTGTCTAGACGCCATATTTTACTCTCACAACTCGATACTAAAATTCTTGGGCTGCAAAGCATCAAAGAATTGTATGCCAATGACCCATATTTTGCTGAACCACACTCAAAGTGTAGTGAGGGGAAAGGTTGGGAAAAGTTTCACTTGCATGATGGATTCTTGTTTCGAGCTAACAAATTGTGCATCCCAGATTGCTCTGTTCGTTTGTTGCTTTTGCAGGAGGCTCATGCTGGTGGTCTCATGGGACATTTTGGAGCAAAGAAAACTGAGAGTGTGCTAATTGACCATTTCTTTTGGCCAAAGATGAGGCGTGATGTTGAGCACTACATACTATGTTGTGAGATTTGCCGCAAAGCTAAGTCACGTTTAAACCCTCATGGACGTTATACGCCCTTATCCATTCCTAGTACACCTTGGGAAGATATTTCTATGGATTTTGTTCTTGGATTACCACGCACTAAGAGGGGGAGTGATTCAGTTTTTGTGGTGGTTGATAGGTTTAGCAAGATGGCTCATTTTATCCCATGTCATAAGAGCGATGATGCTTCACACATTGCTGATTTGTTTTTCAAGGAAATCGTGCGGCTACATGGAGTACCACACACTATTGTTTCAGATCGTGACACCAAGTTTCTGAGCTATTTTTGGAAAACGTTGTGGGCAAAGCTAGGGACAAAGCTTCTCTTTTCCACTACATGCCACCCACAAACGGATGGACAAACTGAAGTTGTCAACCGCACGCTATCCATGATGCTGAGAGCAGTTTTAAAGAAAATTTTGAAGATGTGGGAAGAATGTCTCCCCCATGTGGAGTTTGCATACAATAGGGCAGTACATTCGACCACTAAATTTTGTCCTTTTGAAATTGTTTATGGTTTCAAACCTGCTGCTCCCATAGATCTTTTGCCTTTACCATTGCAAGAGCGAATCAATCTTCATGCAAGTAAGCGTGCTGACTTCATGAAGAAAATTCATGAGAAGACCAAGGAAAATATTGAGAAGATGAATGAACAATATGCAAAACAAGCAAACAAGGGAAGAAAGAAGGTGTTGTTTGAAGAAGGTGATCTTGTGTGGGTACACCTGCAGAAGAATCGTTTCCCAGATCAACACAAATGCAAGTTGCAGCCACGTGGACATGGTCCATTCAAAGTTCTTGCGAAGATCAATGACAATGCCTACAAGATTGACCTTCCGATGGATTATGGTGTTAGTCCAACTTTCAATGTGTCCGACCTCTCTCCATACTTTGGATCATCAGAGTCGAGGAAGACTCCTCTTCAAGAGGGGGAGGATGATGAGGACACCACAACCATCGACAAGTCTCCAACAATTATAGGTCCAATCACACAAAGTCGTGCCAAACAAATAAGTGACCAGGTGAACGCTAACTTAAGTTTACCTTGTAACCTTGATGACACAACTATGCTTTCATCTCCATTGTTGTTGGATGAACTTAGGTATAGCATGGAAGCAATCCAACAACCTATGAGCTCTTGAAGCAACCGCTTTGGAGGAACAAGTTTGGAGAAAACAAGTTGCAAGTGAAGCTGATGCTGTCAGTTTTTACCTATGATGTTTTGGTGTGTCACACCCATGTGATGGAGAGACGGGGCCATAGGGGTACATCAACAGAACCTACATCAAATTATCTGTCCAATTCAAAAAACCTCACATTATTTGGAGTTGTGAGTCAAAAGTTCTAGTCATTCTCGTGGAAGGTGTCCAGGCTGTCAAGGCTTCACGAATTTCCGAGGAGCTCTGCAACAACTCCCAAAGTTGACTGCTTATTCACCCAAGAAAGCCAGACAAACCTGTTTACTTTTGAAACCATTTTCACACCTAGCTAAGGGGGGTTGTCTATGCTATAAAATCCCATCTCCCCCATTCTCTAGGGAACCTTTTGTCAAACCATTCAGCTACAAGCTTATGCAGCAAGACTGCTAGAGAGATCCGAGAGATCTTGCTACCTTTGCTCTTGTGAGTTCATTCAGATTCACAAGAAGGAGCCTCTGGTTCCCCCTAGTTCGTGCTCTACAGTTCCGGCTGTTTTGTGTGGATTAGTCCCGGTTTGTGGTTCTGCGATTGTTCGGACAGTGGGTTGGAGTTCTTATAGCTTCGGTCAGCCATCCCCAACGTACGGGTTGCATCCAACCTTAGCATGTAGAAAGCTACTTATCCCGGCTGCTTGCAGCTAGTTATCCCTCATGATTCGATCCTACAACGTGAAGATCGGGCCACCCTCGGGCGTGAACTCGTTCATCGGGTTCCCACCTATCAATCTCAGGGAACTTCGATTGGAGATTGTTACTAGAGGTTTTGTTGCAACAATGGAGGTTCTGTCTACATTGTTAGGAAAGATTCGAGAAGCTCAGAAGGATGACAAAGAGATTGCCGAGATAAAAGAGAGAATGAGCAAAGGAAAGGCCAAAGGTTTTCGTGAGGATGAGCACGACACCTTATGGTTTGAGGACCGTGTTTATGTGCCCAATAACACAGAGATCAGGAAGTTAATACTTCAGGAGGCTCATGACTCACCATACTCAATACACCCCGGAAACACCAAGATGTATTTGGATTTGAAGGAACGTTTCTGGTGGACTGGTATGAAGAAGGATATTGCCGAGTATGTAGCCGTATGTGATGTGTGTCAAAGAGTGAAGACAGAGCATCAAAAGCCAGCAGGATTGTTACAGCCTATGCTGATACCCGAATGGAAGTGGGATAAACTTGGCATGGATTTCATCACCGGATTGCCCAGGACCAAATCAGGATATGATTCTATATGGGTAGTAGTTGATCGCTTGACCAAAGTAGCTCACTTTATCCCAGTGAAAACAACTTATACAAGTGCGAAGTTGGCCAAGATATATATGACCAGGATCGTATGTCTGCATGGAGTTCTGAGGACCATTCTATCAGATAGAGGAACACAGTTTACTTCCAAGTTTTGGCATCAGTTGCACCAAACTTTGGGAACAATGCTGGAATTCAGTACAACTTTTCACCCACACACAGATGGACAGACAGAGAGAGTCAACCAGATTCTGGAGGATATGTTGAGGTCCTGTGCACTAGATTATGGATCTAGTAGGGATGACAATTTACCTTACGCAGAGTTCTCATACAACTACCAAGCCAGTTTAAAGATGGCACCGTTCGAAGCCCTGTATGGACGAAGGTGCAGAACACCGTTGCTGTGGGATGAAGTTGGAGACCGACAGTTGTTTGGACCAGACTTGATCAAGGAGTCTGAAGAGAAAGTTTAGCTGATCCGAGATAGACTGGAGGTAGCTCAGTCCAGGCAGAAGAGTTATGCAGATTCGAAATGCAAGGAGGTAACCTATGAAATTGGAGATAGAGCATATCTGCGAGGAGTAAAACGTTTTGGAGTCAAGGGAAAGTTAGCCCCGAGAATTGTAGGACCATATCATGTTTTGGAACGTATGGGAGAAGTTGCCTACAAGTTGGAGTTACCTGAAGGACTGTCAGGAGTTCATGATGTATTTCATGTTTAACAGCTGAAGAAGTGTCATGCTGAGATGGCCGATATACCGTTAAGAGATACAGTACCTTTGGAGGCGATTCAGTTGGACAGTGATTTGACCTATGAGGAGAAGCCAGTCAGGATTCTTGAATTTGCCAGCCGAGTCACCCGGAGCAAGGTTATCAAGTTTTGCAAAGTTCAGTGGAGCCACCATACCAAGGATGAAGCCACCTGGGAACGAGAGGATGATCTTCGCAAAGACCACCCACACCTATTTTCTAGTCAACCCGAATCTCGAGGGCGAGATTCATCTTAAGGGGGTAGGTTTGTAACATCCCAAATTTTCAATTTGGAATGTTATACATAGATCATTCATGCATATCATATTTTATTGCATTTAGTTTTGCGATCCTCGAAATCCTAAGCAACTCAAGGACCCTCGGAGAGAGTTGGAGATTTCATTGTTTTCATATTTGAATTTTATCAAATATTGAAACGAGGATTATTGATTTTCATTATTTTTCTCTCCGAAAATATTTCATATTAAAATATATGACAGGAGATAATATGACTTCTCCAAAATAATTGAAATATTGGAGGAAAAATATTAAAATCAAATATTTGCTTTTATTCGGATTTTATTGCTAATTTTATTTGCATTAGAAAAATTGCACGTTTTTTCAAAATTGCATTTTAGGGCCAAGAAAATGTTCATCTCGTTCTAAATATTTTATTTAGACCGTGAAATTTGTTTTGGTATTTTTAGATTTTATTTTATTTTCTAGGATTTATTTAAGTTCGGTGAAATTATTTAAAAAATAAAATCTCTCAGCGCCCGACTGGGCCAAAGGCCAGCCGAGCCAGCCCGCTAGCCCCGCGCCGCCGTCTCCCTCCAGGAGACCGGGAGGCCGCCGCCGCCCCGACCCCGAGTCCGGCCGGGACTCCACCTCCCCGCGCCGCTTGGCCCCTCCCCCAAGCAGCCCCCTCCTTAAATACCCCGCCATCGGACCCCCACCATTAGCAACCCCGCCGCCTTCCCCACCCCGCCTACAGCGTCGCCGTCGTTGCCTTTGCCGCCGCCGCCCGTTGCTGCGCCACGCCGCTGCAGCCCGCCTCGCCGGAGCTGCAGCCCCGCCTCGCCGGACCTCGCCGGAGGTATATGCCTCGCCGCCGTTCGGTTTTTTTAAACCCGATCCGTTTTTTTAGAAATCCTAGTTCGTTTTTTTTCAGATCGGTTCACCAGTTTTCTCGGTTTAGTTTATATAGCGGACGTTCGTCCGTACGTTCGTTTTAATGAACGGTTTTCGCTCGTTAGTTACAGACAACAAATGTTCGTTCGTTAGCCTGTTCGTCAGTTTTCTTTTTCTCAGATTTTTCCGCGATTATTTTTTATCGCGATTTCTGATCCGATTTTCGTTTTAGTTTATCTTTTTGTTTGTTTATCGGAATCAGGCGATTCAAGCGCCTAGATCTTCGTCTCGAAACCCTCTTTCTGTTTGACCAACTTGAACATGATTTTGGTACTGTAAAATTTGACTTTAGTCCAGATTAGTAAACGGATCTTGTTTCTTTCGCAGTTTGAGTTTCTTTGCTCCGTTTGATTTGATTCTTTTCGCAAACCGGAGTTCTTAAGTTGAACTTTCTGGTTAGATCTTCTTATTTGAGATTTACCCGTGTTTCTTTGCTTGATTGATTATGTATGCTATTGTCTATTTGCGATAGAATTCCCGGAGTGCGAAGCGTGCTACTATGAGTCCGTAGGTTTTGCGGATCATCAACAAGGCAAGTAACACATTGATCATACTCCTTCCATACCCAGTTTTTATGCATTAGTTTCAATCCTCAAACACTGCATGATTAGGTTGTGATTAACTTGTGGGTTGGGAAGTAGTTGATGAGGTAGAACCTATTGCCCTGTTATATTCAAACCTTGGGAGTTACTTCTACATATTGCTTATATTGCTATGCTATGCTTGTAGACGTGGATTGGGTTTGAGTGTATCCATGACAGATGTGAGATTGTTAATTAATGGTTCAACTTAAGGTGGCAACTTAAATACACATCTGGGTGGATTGCTTGTCGGGCACCTGGAGAATCCAGTGTTGTCCTAGGATATCCCGGAGTACCCGTGTGATCGTCCTAAGGTCCGCCACCCAGGCTCAAAGGGAATTGAGATATTTTCATGCTAGAAACTTCTGTGTGCAGCCACAAGCTATTATGGGCTCTAGCATAGTTGAGTAAGTTACATGAGCTTTTGAAGAGGTGGATCAACAGGTAGAGGGATGTAGGTTTGGTATGGTTTGCCCGGAGTAAAGAGTTAATGTTTCTGAAAGACTGTGTCTCGGTCATCCGTTTCTCAAACACCATGTAATGAGAGAAATCCAACGGAGGCGATTGAGTCTTGTGGGGAAAAGTGCGCAAACCTCTACAGAATGTACAATCTAATCATGGTTAGCTGTGTCCCCGGTTATGGACAATCTTGAGTATCTAGTACTTGGAGTATCCTAAGTATCTCATCACTCTAATTTAATGTTGTTGGGTTGTTAATTACTTTAATTGGGATTGAGTTGGAGGAACCTTCCCAATGATGTTTCAACCACCATGATAGTTAAAATAAAATGTATTCCTCTGTTGTAGGGAAAAATTGGCTTTTCGCAAAAACTATAACCATAGAGCTTTCCACCAGCCAAATATGCATGTAGTGATAGCATTATTCTGTTCTTGCTCTACTGTGTTATCTTGCCAGCATATTCCATGTGCTGACCCGTTTTCGGGTTGCAACATATTATGTTGCAGAATTTTTAGACGAGGAGTAAGGTTCATTAGGTCGTTGCCATGCAGCTCAGCTATGCCGTTGGAGTTGATGGACTCACTTTATCTTCCAAGCCTTCCGCTGTTATCGTATTAGATGGCCTTAAGCCATATTTACTGTAATAAGTTCTCTTTTGAGACAGTCGATGTAATAAGTGTGTGATTGCTACTCTGTTATAAATCCTTCGAGTACTGTGTGTGTCAGCATTACCGATCCAGGGATGACACTGAAGCATAGAGACTTGACTGTGTAAGGTCGGGTCGCTACAAGCACACTAGCAGATGAACTGTCGGCACATAGTAGTTTGTCGGTGTATGTCGTGGGATTGTCACGGCAGATGTCCTCATTGAAAGGACTTAGTCGTGAGGCCAACGCATCTATGTGGTAGCTTGAGAGGGGTTGAGTGGCATGAGAGACGCAAGGTTTTACCCAGGTCCGGCCCCTCACGGTGGAGGTAAAAGCCTACATCCTGCTTCATTGATTTTGATGATGATGATCACGATTACATGAGTGCTCTAACTCGAGAGCTATAGACTTGTTTGTCTATCCCTAATCTGTCTAACTTGTGGAACTTGTCCCTCTTGGGGTGCTCTGCCCCTCCTTATATATGTTGAAGGGGCGGGTTACATGACTAGTCCTAGTAGGATTAGGATTACTCTATTACAAGTGGAGTCCTAGTCTACCTTCTAATACAAACCGGATACAAGTCCGGGTCTTGACTCCTTTTAAGGGAAATATTCATCACGCCTTTCCTATTAAACCGGCCCACCATTAACATAAACCGGCCTTCTGGGCCTTGGGCCTTGTCATCCCTTTGTCCCGCCCGCTGGGTTACCAGTGAGTCATAATGTTCAGGCGGGTTGCTTGTAAACCGTCTGGTTAGGGCGGGTCGCCAGTGAATCGCCAAGTGACAACTGGGTTATATTTCTGGCCGGGTTACACCACGGGGTATATCCCTGACATTAGCCCCAAGTTTAGCTTGGATTTATCCATGGTAAACTTATGCTACAAAATAAACACAAGAACAAATTTGACAGGTTGTGCTCCGGGTAAGAATTCTTGTAAACCGGCACCTGATCATCCTTAATTCCTTGTCATTTCCTCCTAGAAAATCCGGGTCAATAGACCAGCTTCATAATCAATTTGCTTGTAGAATAAATATTGTAAATAAAGAATCCATTTGATTCAGCCTTTAATCCTCTGACTTGACAAAAATATTGGTCTCCAAATATTCAAGTGATATTCAGCCGGCTTGAAAATGTAGAACTTGCCAAGCTATGATTTCCATAATCGGCGGGTTATAAAAATTGATAATTTCGGGTCATGATTGTTGCCAACGCCGGTTCATGATTATTGATGATGCCGGGTCATGATTATTGATGACGCCGGGTCAATCTAATTTATTCAAAACTGAGAATTCGAAGATTTTTCTCCCTTATATCCATATTATCTGTAGCCCCCAAGTCTTGAACAGAACAAAGTGATGGCTTAAGACTTGCTTCAATATAAATACTGCCTCTTAAGAAATCCATGTTGTTCATCCCAGTCACTTAGTAAAAACTGAATACTCCATATTATGTAGCCCCCAAGTGCCGGGTTGTCATTCTTGCAGCAACCTGGGACTTGTAATTGCCTGATGCTCAAAAATCTTCAACCAGTGTAGCCCCCAAGTGCCGGGTCATTATGCAATAATGAGCAGGGACTTTATAAATATAATCATGCTTCATTGAAAATAACATCATATGATGTAACTCCACCATGGGGCTTTGAACCCACGTCCACAAGGTTAAGAGCTTTGTGCTTTACCAACTGAGCAGTGGACCTTTCAATATAATGATTTTAAGACTTGTGTACCTTGAATTGTTGATAGGAGCAATTGGTAGCCCCCAAGGGCCGGCTCATTACAATGTGATGAGTCGGGTCTTCAATAAGGTGAGCAAAAAATGACTTTGCATTAGCCCCCAAGTGTCATGGTGCATACTTGCAGAGACATGAGACTTGCCTATTTGATGTAATCTCAACTTGAATAATGTAGCCCCCAAGTGTCGGGTCGTAAGCTTGCAGCGACGCGGGACTATTCCTTCAATTGTAGAATAAATCATTTCCATTGATAATATAACAGCCATTGCGCTAAAGCGAATTTGAAAACCTTAATCATAATACTGGTTACTGATAACCATAATAAAATCCCAGCCATGTTGGCTATTTGAAGATTTGAATAATATAATCCAATGATTTATGAGCGCATGATTCCAATGGCACAATCCAAATATATACTGGCAACTTATAATCCCAAGCCAGTCTGGGTTAATGAACACTGGATAATTTATCATCATACTGGCGACCTATAGTCGAAAACCAGGCCGGGTTAATAAACGCCGGTGATTTATAATCATGCTTTATTCAACCTGTTTCTGCATACAACAAGTTTAAAGTGTCCTGGCGGTTTTCGGCCGGACGGGTCATAATGCCCAACATATAACCCGGGTTTATAACCAAGGCTGCACTTAAGAATAATCAAATATGAAATATATCATACCTGTGACATTGAATCACATTGTTGGTTTACCAACTTTCTGTAGTAAGGGTGATAACCCAAATCTTGAGTACTGATAACTCCTCCCATGTCTTGCCGGTTTTGTAATAAAACCGTACCGGCTTGTAATAAACACCAAATTATCCATATATAATACTGGCGACTTATAGTCGAAACTAGACCGGGTAAATAAATGTCGGATTATAATTGATCATGTACTGACAACTTGTTGTTGAAAGCTGAGCCGGGTTAATGAACGCCGGTTTATCAAAACCATTATAAATCTCATCAAAGGAGAAGAAACTTGGCAAATAAAAGCATATGAAAACTTGTAGTCGAGGCTTTTCACGGGCTGCCAGGCCCCAAATTCGAGGCTTTTCATGGGCTGCCAGGCCGCTGAGTTAAACCATTTTACAAAGCTTTTAAGATGGACCTCAATCTTTAACCAATCATCGTTTTAACTTTGAAAAGTTCAGGGTCTATGAGATTGACTTGTCAAAAGTTCGGCGGGTCATACCAGTTTTACCTGGATGGAGTGGCTTACTTAAAAAGGCAGGCTAACCCGGGGTTTTAGGTGTATACACTAGGCTTCCAAGCCGTGTCTTGATAGCCTATTACAAGTGTAGATTATTTGTTCATTGTGAAGCAAAGAATCCGCAAGCAATATTTTGAGCTGTGCTCAGCGGGTGCCTATGTTTGAGTTGTGCTTTTGCAACACTCTCTTTGGCCCCTAAGTAATTTCCCTGGCGGTCTTACGCGGATCAAGAGGTGTAGCTATGGTTCGATTACGACCAAGCCCCCAAGTGATTTCTCTGGTGGCCTTACGCCTATCAAGAGGTGTAGCTATGGTTCAAATACGACCAAGCCCCCAAGTGATTTTATATATGGCTTTATAAGCTGGATCAATGGGTAAACCAGACTCCACTTTATAAACGGAAGCCCCCATGTGATCAATAATATGATAAGCCAATAAGGCAGGATACCCATGTTTGAACCATGCATCATGGCAATAGGTCCCCTTCGGCAACTTTTAACTTTTTGCAAGAGATAAATTCTTCTTGAACCGGGATTTTGAACCGGATATTGAGAGCGTCAGAGCTTTGCAAGAGATAGTTTCCTCTTTAAACCGGATTTGAACCAGATACTAAGGGCTTTAGTGTTGTGTGGGAGACAGGATTTCCCATAAACCGGACTATAAACCGGAAGCATCATTGTGAGCCGGAATATTTCTGACGGCCTTTAAATTTTCATCAATATAACAGTAGCCTCCGGGACCGAGTTATCTTTCCCTTCAACATCCTGGGGCACTTGAATTTGCTGAAACTGGCAAGACTTGCTGAGCCATATCATCGTAGCCCCTGAGTCTTAAGATGACTCAAGGAGTTGTCTTGAAATCCTCCGTACTTGACCATAGCAGAAGGTATATATCATTGGTTCGATAACACGATGTAAATCCACAGAAGGTTGAGGTGTCTGCGGCGGGTTATAAATGATCCCGTATGAGCCGTGTCAGCAACTCGGCCAATGGTTCCTTCCAACTGGCTGTTTGAAGTTAACCGAACTGTAGTGGCAGCGATCTGTGGCCTGCCCATTGAGCCATCCAGTGCAGACGGCGGTTGATAGTATATGATAATTTGCCTCCATTTTGTTTGAAAGAAAACCGGGCTACCCAAGTTGTGACTTGCTCATACTCAATAAACCGCTCAAGCAGACAGGTGCGGCGCTGGTGTGTTGATGTAGACCAGGCCGCGATAGACGGACTATAAAGACGTCCATAGTATTAGAGGTGGCTCGGACAGATGAATCGGCTGCGGCGTTGTAAGCCTGTGCGGACGGGCGAGTCAATCGTAGGCGCGGTAAACTGCGTGGACAGGCGAGTCAATCGCAGGCGCGGTAAGCCACGCGGACGGGTAAGTGTAGCCACGTCGTATTGATGTAGACAGGGCCGCAGAGGCCGTGGCTTGCATATATATATATATTCGTTGATCAATATGGCGGGTCAGATGCTAGTGCATGATATCCATGACATGACCATCGCTCTTGCAGTGAACAATTGTCCTGCATCAAAAAATATCGCAACCCAAAGTAATTGCTCTTTTTAAAGAAAGTAATATATAATATAAAAATATAATTGATGGATTTCACCTGATCTGTCGGGCCAGTAGTTATCCTCCTCGTTGTAAGCCGGTGGGGACGTGTGAACCGGCTGCGAGGGCGGATGGACGAGTTGTCTTTGGCATTGTAAAGCGGCGCGGGCGGATGAGTTGGTCGGCGTGTTGATGTAAACTAGACCGCGGCACATATGTTCGTGAAGCTGTGCGGCACAGCCGAACATGCATCCGCGGTATAATGGCATAAACAATTATCCTGTGTAAAAATGTTACAGGGCAAATAATTGTTCTTTGACAAAAAACAATAAGTGTTTAATAAGATAAATTTAGATGGATATCACCTGACTCGCCCGGACAACAGGTAAGTTGGCCGCGGCGTCATAAGCCGGTGCGGACGGGCGAGTTAATCGCGGCATTGTAAGCTGGCGCGGACAAGAAAATCGACCGTAGCGTTGGAAATGTCACGGCCGCGGGCGAGTCGGCCGCGGGCACGGACGATGAGTCAGTCGCATATGTTGATGTAGCGGGAGCGGCGACTTGCGCATGTATCCGTCCAGTAGCACGACACGAACATGCTAGTGCAAAAATAATATTGGCGCACACCCCTTTGCGACACCGTTGTAATGAATAATGGTCATGTGAAAAAATACCCCAGACTAGAGTAATTGTTCTCATAGGAATGAAAATATATTAATAGAAATAGACCGGATAAATTTCACCTGATGCATTTGGACGACAGATGATCTGCGTAGGTTAGAATTTAATTGGGTCCAATAGCACTGTGCATGTTCTAGTATTTTAGTCTTGATGGGTTGCTACTAGTAGTAGTAGTAGAACTCTCTCACTGTATGAGCGGATGTACTGTAAGTACTAGTTAATTTTGCCTCCGTCTTCTTGTGAGAAAGTGGAGATGACAGTGCCTAACATCCTGATGACCCACAAGTATAGGGGATCTATCATAGTCCATTCGATAAGTAAGCGTGTCGAACCCAATGAGGAGCAGAAGGAAATGATAAGCAGTTTTCAGCAAGGTATTCTCTGCAAGTACTGAAATAAGTGGTAACAAATAGTTTTGTGATAAGATAAATTGTAATGAGCAATCAAGTAACAAAAGTAAATAAAGTGCAGCAAGGTGGCCCAATCCTTTTTGTAGCAAAGGACAAGTCGGAACAAACTCTTATAATAGGAAAAGCGCTCCCGAGGACACATGAGAATATCGTCAAGCTAGTTTTCATCATGTTCATATATTCGCGTTCGATACTTTGATAATTTAATATGTGGGTGGACCGGTGCTTGGGTGTTGTTCTTACTTGAACAAGCATCCCACTTATGATTAACCTCTATTGCAAGCATCCGCAACTACAACAAAAGTATTAAGGTAAACCTAACCACAACATGAAACATATGGATCCAAATCAGCCCCTTACGAAGCAACGCATAAACTAGGGTTTAAGCTTCTGTCACTCTAGCAACCCATCATCTACTTATTACTTTCCAAAGCCTTCCTCTAGGCCCAAATAATGGTGAAGTGTTATGTAGTCGATGTTCACATAACACCACTAGAGGCTAGACAACATACATCTTATCAAAATATCAAACGAATACCAAATTCACATGACTACTAATAGCAAGACTTCTCCCTTGTCCTCAGGAACAAACGTAATTACTCACAAAGCATATTCATGTTCATAATCAGAGGGGTAATAATATGCATATAGGATCTGAACATATGATCTTCCACCAAATAAACCAACTAGCATCAACTACAAGGAGTAATCAACACTACTAGCAACCTACTAGCACCAATCCTGGACTTTGAGACAAGAATTGGATACAAGAGATGAACTAGGGTTTGGAGATGAGATGGTGCTGGTGAAGATGTTGATGGAGATTGCCCTCTCCCGATGAGAGGAGCGTTGGTGATGACGATGGTGATGATTTCCCCCTCCCGGAGGGAAGTATCCCCGGCAGAACAGCTCTGGCGGACCTCTAGATTGGTTCCGCCAAGGTTCCGCCTCGTGGTGGCGGAGTCTCGTCCCGAAAGGTTGTTGGGGAACGTTGCAGAAAATTAAAATTTTTCCTACGGTTTCACCAAGATCCATCTATGAGTTCATCTAAGCAACGAGTCAAGGGAGAGAGTTTGCATCTACATACCACTTGTAGATCGCGTGCGGAAGCTTGCAAGGTGATGATGGAGTCGTACTCGACGTGATTCGAATCACCGATGACCAAGTGCTGAACGGACAGCACCTCCGCGTTCAACACACGTACGGGACGGGAGACGTCTCCTCCTTCTTGATCCAGCAAGGGGGAAGGAGAGGTTGAGGAAGACAGCTCCACCGGCAGCACGACGGCGTGGTGATGGTGGAGAGGCAGTACTCCGACAGGGCTTCGCCAAGCACACAACGGAGGAGGAGAGGTGTTGGGGAGGGCAGGGCTGCGCCTTGGAGGGGTGGTTCGGCTGCCCTCCCCTCACCCCTCTATTTATAGGGAGAAGGGAGAATGGGGCTGGCCCCTCTAGAACCCATCTAGAGGGGGGCGGCGGCCAAGGGGAGAGGGGGAGAGGGTGGCTTGCCCCCCAAGCCAAGGGGGCGCCCCCTCTAGGGTTCCCCCCTCAACCCTAGGCGCAAGGGCCCAAGGGAGGGGGTGCGCCCAGCCCACCAGGGGCTGGCTCCCTGCCCCACGCAGCCCATGTGGCCCCCCGGGAGGGGTGGCCCCTCCCGGTGGACCACCGGAACCCTTTCGGTGGCCCCGGTACAATACCGGTATGACCCCGAAACTTCCCGGTGCCCGTTTGACAACTTCCCATATATAAATCTTTACCTCCGGACCCTTCCGGAGCTCCTCGTGACGTCCGGGATCCCATCCGAGACTCCGAACAACATTCGGTAGTCACATACTAGTCTTCCTAATAACCCTAGCGTCACCGAACCTTAAGTGTGTAGACCCTACGGGTTCGGGAGACATGCAGACATGACGGAGACGCTCTCAGATCAATAACCAACAGCGGGATCTGGATACCCATGATGGCTCCCACATGCTCCTCGATGTTGTCATCGAATGAACCACTATGTCGAGGATTCGATCAAACCCTGTATACAATTCCCTTTGTCAATCGGTACGTTACTTGCCCGAGACTCGATCGTCGGTATCCCAATACCTTGTTCAGTCTCGTTACCGGCAAGTCACTTTACTCGTACCGTAATGCATGATCCCGTGTCCAACACCTTGGTCACATTGAGCTCATTATGATGATGCATTACCGAGTGGGCCCAGAGATACCTCTCCGTCATACGGAGTGACAAATCCCAGTCTCGATCCGTGTCAACCCAACAGCTACTTTCGGAGATACCTGTAATGCACCTTTATAGTCACCCATTTACGTTGTGACGTTTGATACACCCAAGGCACTCCTACGGTATCCGGGAGTTACACGATCTCATGGTCTAAGGAAGAGATACTTGACATTGGCAAAGCTCTAGCAAACGAACTAAACGACCTTTGTGCTATGCTTAGGATTGGGTCTTGTCCATCACATCATTCTCCTAATGATGTGATCCCGTTATCAACGACATCCAATGTCCATAGCCAGGAAATCATGACTATCTGTTGATCACAACGAGCTAGTCAACTAGAGGCTCACTAGGGACATATTGAGGTCTAAGTATTCACACGTGTATTACGATTTCCGGATAATACAGTTATAGCATGAATAAAAGACATTTATCATGAACATTGAAATATAATAATACTTTTATTATTGCCTCTAGGGCATATTTCCAACAGTCTCCCACTTGCACTAGAGTCACCAATCTAGTTACATTGTGATGAATCGAACACCCATAGAGTTCTGGTGTTGATCATGTTTAGCTCGCGAGAGAGGTTTAGTCAACGGATCTGCGACATTCAGATCCGTGTGCACTTTGCAAATCTCTATGTCTCCATCTTGAACATTTTCACGGATGGAGTTGAAACGACGCTTGATGTGCCTGGTCTTCTTGTGAAACCTGGGCTCCTTGGCGAGGGCAATAGCTCCAGTGTTGTCACAGAAGAGTTTGATCGGCCCCGACGCATTGGGTATGACTCCTAGGTCGGTGATGAACTCCTTCACCCAAATCGCTTCATGCGCTGCCTCCGAGGCTGCCATGTACTCCGCTTCACACGTAGATCCCGCCACGACACTCTGCTTGCAGCTGCACCAGCTTACTGCTCCACCATTCAACATATACACGTATCCGGTTTGTGACTTAGAGTCATCCAGATCTGAGTCGAAGCTAGCGTCGACGTAACCCTTTACGACGAGCTCTTCGTCTCCTCCATAAACGAGAAACATGTCCTTCGTCCTTTTCAGGTACTTCAGGATATTCTTGACCGCTGTCCAGTGTTCCTTGCCGGGATTACTTTGATATCTTGCTACCAAACTTACGGCAAGGTTTACATCGGGTCTGGTACACAGCATGGCATACATAATAGATCCTATGGCTGAAGCATAGGGGATGACACTCATCTCTTCTTTATCTTTTGCCGTGGTCGGTGACTGAGCCGAGCTCAGTCTCACACCTTGTAACATAGGCAAGAACCCCTTTTTGGACTGATCCATTTTGAACCTCTTCAAAATCTTATCAAGGTATGTGCTTTGTGAAAGACCTATGAGGCGTCTCGATCTATCTCTATAGATCTTGATGCCTAATATGTAAGCAGCTTCTCCAAGGTCCTTCATTGAAAAACACTTATTCAAGTAGGCCTTAATACTGTCCAGAAATTCTATATTATTTCCCATCAAGAGTATGTCATCTACATATAATATGAGAAATGCTACAGAGCTCCCACTCACTTTCTTGTAAACGCAGGCTTCTCCATAAGTCTGCATAAACCCAAACGCTTTGATCATCTCATCAAAGCGAATGTTCCAACTCCGAGATGCTTGCACCAGTCCATAAATGGATCGCTGGAGCTTGCATACTTTGTTAGCGTTCCGAGGATCGACAAAACCTTCCGGCTGCATCATATACAGCTCTTCCTTAAGATGTCCGTTAAGGAATGCCGTTTTGACGTCCATCTGCCATATCTCATAATCATAGTATGCGGCAATTGCTAACATGATTCGGACGGACTTCAGCTTCGCTACGGGAGAGAAAGTCTCGTCGTAGTCAATCCCTTGAACTTGTCGATAACCCTTAGCGACAAGTCGAGCCTTATAGATGGTAACATTTGCCATCCGCGTCCGTCTTCTTCTTAAAAATCCATTTGTTTTCTATCGCTCACCGATCATCGGGCAAGTCTGTCAAAGTCCATACTTTGTTTTCATACATGGATTCTATCTCGGATTTCATGGCTTCAAGCCATTTGTTGGAATCCGGGCCCGCCATCGCTTCTTCATAGTTCGAAGGTTCATTGTTGTCTAACAACATGATTTCCAGGACAGGGTTTCCGTACCACTCTGGTGCGGAACGTGTCCTTGTGGACCTACGAAGTTCAGCAGTAACTTGATCCGAAGTACCTTGATCATCATCATTGTTTTCCTCTTCAGTTGGTGTGGGCATCACAGGAACATTTTCCTGAGCTGCACCACTTTCCCGTTCGAGAGGTAGTACTTCATCGAGTTCTACTTTCCTCCCACTTACTTCTTTCGAGAGAAACTCTTTTTCTAGAAAGCATCCGTTCTTGGCAACAAAGATTTTGCCCTCGGATCTTAAGTAGAAGGTATACCCGACAGTTTCCTTAGGGTATCCTATGAATACGCATTTTTCCGACTTGGGTTCGAGCTTTTCAGGTTGAAGTTTCTTGACATAAGCATCGCATCCCCAAACTTTTAGAAACAACAGCTTAGGTTTCTTTCCAAACCATAATTCATACGGTGTCGTCTCAACGGATTTAGACGGTGCCCTATTTAAAGTGAATGTAGCTATCTCTAGAGCGTATCCCCAAAATGATAGCGGTAAATCGGTAAGAGACATCATAGACCGCACCATATCCAATAGAGTGCGATTACGACGTTCGGACACACCGTTTCGCTGAGGTGTTCCAGGCGGCGTTAGTTGTGAAACGATTCCACATTTCCTTAAGTGTGTACCAAATTCGTGACTTAAGTATTCTCCTCCACGATCTGATCGTAAGAAATTTATCTTTCGGTCACGTTGATTCTCTACCTCATTCTGAAATTCCTTGAACTTTTCAAAGGTCTCAGACTTGTGTTTCATTAAGTAGACATACCCATATCTACTCAAGTCATCAGTGAGAGTGAGAACATAACGATATCCTCCGCGAGCCTCAACGCTCATTGGACCGCACACATCGGTATGTATGATTTCCAACAAGTTGGTTGCTCGCTCCATTGTTCCGGAGAACGGAGTCTTGGTCATCTTGCCCATGAGGCATGGTTCGCATGTGTCAAACGATTCATAATCAAGAGACTCTAAAAGTCCATCGGCATGGAGCTTCTTCATGCGCTTGACACCAATGTGACCAAGGCGGCAGTGCCACAAGTATGTGGGACTATCGTTATCAACTTTACATCTTTTGGCATCTACACTATGAACATGTGTAATATTACGCTCGAGATTCATTAAGAATAAACCATTGACCATCGGAGCATGACCATAAAACATATCTCTCATATAAATCGAACAACCATTATTCTCAGACTTAAATGAGTAGCCATCTCGTATTAAACGAGATCCAGATACAATGTTCATGCTCAAACTTGGCACTAAATAACAATTATTAAGGTTCAAAACTAATCCCGTAGGTAAATGTAGAAGCAGCGTGCCGACGCCGATCACATCGACTCTGGAACCATTCCCGACGCGCATCGTCACCTCGTCCTTCGCCAGTCTCCGTTTATTCCGCAGCTCCTGCTGTGAGTTACAAATATGAGCAACAGCACCGGTATCAAATACCCAGGAGTTACTACGAGTACTGGTAAGGTACACATCAATCACATGTATATCAAATATACCTTTGGTGTTGCCGGCCTTCTTATCCGCTAAGTATTTGGGGCAGTTCCGCTTCCAGTGACCCTTCCCCTTGCAATAAAAGCACTCAGTCTCAAGCTTGGGTCCATTCTTTGACTTCTTCCCGGTAACTGGCTTACCAGGCGCGGCAACCTCCTTGCCGTCCTTCTTGAAGTTCTTCTTACCCTTGCCCTTCTTGAACTTAGTGGTCTTATTGACCATCAACACTTGATGTTCTTTCTTGATTTCAGCCTCTGCTGACTTCAGCATCGAGAACACTTCAGGAATGGTCTTTTCCATCCCCTGCATGTTGTAGTTCATCACAAAGCTCTTGTAGCTTGGTGGGAGCGACTGGAGGATTCTGTCAATGACCGCCTCATCTGGGAGGTTGATGTTCAGCTGGGTCATACGGTTGTGCAACCCAGACATCTTCAGGATGTGCTCACTGACAGAACCGTTTTCCTCCATCTTACAACTGTAGAACTTGTCGGAGACATCATATCTCTCGACCCGGGCATGAGCTTGGAAAACTAGTTTCAGCTCTTCGAACATCTCATATGCTCCGTGGTGCTCAAAACGCTTTTGGAGCCCCGGTTCTAAGCTGTAAAGCATGCCGCACTGAACGAGGGAGTAATCATCAACACGAGACTGCCAAGCATTCATAATGTCTTGGTTCTCTGGAACGGGAGCGTCACCTAGCGGTCCTTCTAGGACATATTGTTTCCTGGCAGCTATGAGGATGATCCTCAGGTTCCGGACCCAGTCCGTATAGTTGCTGCCATCATCTTTCAGCTTGGTTTTCTCTAGGAACGCGTTGAAGTTCATGTTGACATTAGCGTTGGCCATTGATCTACAAGACATATTTGCAAAGGTTTTAGACTAAGTTCATGATAATAAAGTTCTAATCAAATTATGAACTCCCACTTAGATTAGACATCCCTCTAGTCATCTAAGTGTTACACGGTCCGAGTCGACTAGGCCGTGTCCGATCATCACGTGAGACGGACTAGTCATCGTCGGTGAACATTCTCATGTTGATCGTATCTTCCATACGACTCGTGTTCGACCTTTCGGTCTCCGTGTTCCGAGGCCATGTCTGCACATGCTAGGCTCGTCAAGTTAACCCTAAGTGTTTTCGCTGTGTAAAACTGTCTTACACCCGTTGTATGTGAACGTAAGAATCCATCACACCCGATCATCACGTGGTGCTTAGAAGCGACGAACTATAGCAACGGTGCATAGTTAGGGGAGAACACTTCTTGAAATTTTTGTAAGGGATCATCTTATTTACTACCGTCGTCCTAAGTAAACAAGATGCATATACATAATAAACATCACATGCAATTATATAGTTGTGACATGATATGGCCAATATCATATAGCTCCATTGATCTTCATCTTCGAGGCTCCATGATCATCTTGTCACCGGCTTGACACCATGATCTCCATCATCATGATCTCCATCATCGTGTCTTCATGAAGTTGTCACGCCAACGACTACTTCTACTTCTATGACTAACGTTTAGCAATAAAGTAAAGTAGTTTACATGGCGTTATTCAATGACACGCAGGTCATACAAAAAATAAAGACAACTCCTATGGCTCCTGCCGGTTGTCATACTCATCGACATGCAAGTCGTGAATCCTATTACAAAGAACATGATCTCATACATCACAATTCATCATTCATCACAACTTCTGGCCATATCACATCACATGATCAATCGCTGCAAAAACAAGTTAGACGTCCTCTAATTGTTGTTGCATCTTTTACGTGGCTGCAATTGGGTTCTAGCAAGAACGTTTTCTTACCTACGAATCACCACAACGTGATTTTGTCAACTTCTATTTACCCTTCATAAGGGCCCTGTTCATCGATTCCGCTCCAACTAAAGTGGGAGAGACAGACACCCGCCAGCCACCTTATGCAACTAGTGCATGTCAGTCGGTGGAACCGGTCTCACGTAAGCATACGTGTAAGGTTGGTCCGGGACGCTTCATCCCACAATACCGTTGAGCAAGAAAAGACTAGTAGAGGCAAGTAAGATGACAAAATCCACGCCCACAACAAAATTGTGTTCTACTCGTGCAAAGAGAACTACGCATAGACCTAGCTCATGATGCCATTGTTGGGGAACGTTGCAGAAAATTAAAAAATTTCCTACGGTTTCACCAAGATCCATCTATGAGTTCATCTAAGCAATGAGTCAAGGGAGAGAGTTTGCATCTACATACCACTTGTAGATCGCGTGCGGAAGCTTGCAAGGTGATGATGGAGTCGTACTCGACGTGATTCGAATCACCGATGACCAAGTGCTGAACGGACAGCACCTCCGCGTTCAACACACGTACGGGACGGGAGACGTCTCCTCCTTCTTGATCCAGCAAGGGGGAAGGAGAGGTTGAGGAAGACAGCTCCACCGGCAGCACGACGGCGTGGTGATGGTGGAGAGGCAGTACTCCGACAGGGCTTCGCCAAGCACACAACGGAGGAGGAGAGGTGTTGGGGAGGGGAGGGTTGCGCCTTGGAGGGGTGGTTCGGCTGCCCTCCCCTCACCCCTCTATTTATAGGGAGAAGGGAGAAGGGGGCCGGCCCCTCTAGAACCCATCTAGAGGGGGGCGGCGGCCAAGGGGAGAGGGGGAGAGGGTGGCTTGCCCCCCAAGCCAAGGGGGCGCCCCCTCTAGGGTTCCCCCTCAACCCTAGGCGCAAGGGCCCAAGGGAGGGGGTGCGCCCAGCCCACCAGGGGCTGGCTCCCTGCCCCACGCAGCCCATGTGGCCCCCCGGGAGGGGTGGCCCCTCCCGGTGGACCCCCGGAACCCTTCCGGTGGCCCCGGTACAATACCGGTATGACCCCGAAACTTCCCGGTGCCCGTTTGACAACTTCCCTTATATAAATCTTTACCTCCGGACCCTTCCGGAGCTCCTCGTGACGTCCGGGATCCCATCCGGGACTCCGAACAACATTTGGTAGTCACATACTAGTCTTCCTAATAACCCTAGCGTCACCGAACCTTAAGTGTGTAGACCCTACGGGTTCGGGAGACATGCAGACATGACGGAGACGCTCTCAGATCAATAACCAACAGTGGGATCTGGATACCCATGATGGCTCCCACATGCTCCTCGATGTTGTCATCGGATGAACCACTATGTCGAGGATTCGATCAAACCCTGTATACAATTCCCTTTGTCAATCGGTACGTTACTTGCCCGAGACTCGATCGTCGGTATCCCAATACCTTGTTCAGTCTCGTTACCGGCAAGTCACTTTACTCGTACCGTAATGCATGATCCCGTGTCCAACACCTTGGTCACATTGAGCTCATTATGATGATGCATTACCGAGTGGGCCCAGAGATACCTCTCCGTCATACGGAGTGACAAATCCCAGTCTCGATCCGTGTCAACCCAACAGCTACTTTCGGAGATACCTGTAATGCACCTTTATAGTCACCCATTTACGTTGTGACGTTTGATACACCCAAGGCACTCCTACGGTATCCGGGAGTTACACGATCTCATGGTCTAAGGAAGAGATACTTGACATTGGCAAAGCTCTAGCAAACGAACTAAACGACCTTTGTGCTATGCTTAGGATTGGGTCTTGTCCATCACATCATTCTCCTAATGATGTGATCCCGTTATCAACGACATCCAATGTCCATAGCCAGGAAATCATGACTATCTGTTGATCACAACGAGCTAGTCAACTAGAGGCTCACTAGGGACATATTGAGGTCTAAGTATTCACACGTGTATTACGATTTCTGGATAATACAGTTATAGCATGAATAAAAGACATTTATCATGAACATTGAAATATAATAATACTTTTATTATTGCCTCTAGGGCATATTTCCAACAAAGGTTCCCTCTGATTTTTTCTCATCGAAAGACTTCATATAGCAGAAGATAGACGTCGGAGAGCCACCAGGGGGCCCACGAGGTAGGGGGCGCGCCCCCCACCCTCGTGAGCAGGGTGTGGGCCCCCTGGCCTTCATCTTTGGCGAGGATTTTTCTTTATTTATTTTAAGATGTTCCGTGGAGTTTCAGGACTTTTGGAGTTGCACAGAATAGGTCTCTAATATTTGCTCCTTTTCCAGCCCAGAAATCCAGCTGCCGGCATTCTCCCTCCTTATGTAAACCTTGTAAAATAAGAGAGAATAGCCATAAGTATTGTGACATAAAGTTAAATAATAGTCCATAATGCAATAAATATCGATATAAAAGCATGATGCAAAATGGACGTATCAACTCCCCCAAGCTTAGACCTCGCTTGTCCTCAAGCGAAAAGCCGATAACAATAAATATGTCCTCATGTTTAGAGGTAGAGGCGTCGATAAAAATAAAATACGGACATGAAGGCATCATGATTATTCTCATAACAGCAACATATATAGATTTTGTCATATGATTACTTATGTTCAAGTGATGATCTATTCACAATGCAAAAGTATAAATCATAAACCTTATTGGGCTCCGAAAAACTATTATCTCAGTCATTGAAGCAATTGCAATTTATCATAACATCGGAAAGAGACTATGTCAGAGCTAAAAAGGAAGTCCACGTACTCAACTATCATTTAGTCCTCCATAATTGCTAACACTCACGCAATACTTGTGGTTACGGAGTTTTGATCGGACACAGAGAAAGATAGGGGCTTATAGTTTTGCCCCACAACCTTTTACCTCAAGGGTAATGTCAACAATAATGGTTCATGATCCCCTACATCCAATTAGATATATATATCATGTTCTTTCCAACATGCTGAGCTTGCCAAAGGATAAAATGAAAAAGAAAAGGTGAAGATCACCGTGACTCTTGCATAAGGTAGAAGATAATAATAAAGGATAGGCCCTTCGCAGAGGGAAGCAGAGGTTGCCATGCGCTTTTATGGTTGGATGCATAAAATCTCAATGCGAAAGAATGTCACTTTATATTGCCCCTTGTGATATGAACCTTTATTATGCAGTCCGTCGCTTTTATTACTTCCACATCACAAGATCGTATAAAGCTTATTTCTCCCACACCAATCAATCATACATATTTAGAGCAATTTTTATTGCTTTGCACCGATGACAACTTACTTGAAGGATCTTACTCAATCCATAGGTAGATATGGTGGACTCTCATGGCAAAACTGGTTTAAGGGTATTTGGAAGCACAAGTAGTATTTCTACTTGGTGCTGAGATTTGGCTAGCATGAGGGGGAAAGGTAAGCTCAACAAGTTAGAGGATCCATGACAACATACATTATCTCAGATATAAGAAAGACATAACTCATTATGTTGTCTTCCTTGTCCAATATCAACCCTTTAGCATGTCATATTTTAATGAGTGCTCCCAATCATAAAAGATGTCAATGATAATATATCTATATGTGAAAACCTCTCTTTCCTTATTACTTCCTATTAATTGCAATAATGACCAAAGCTATGTCTGCCAACTCCCAACAACTTTTAATCATCATACTCTTTCTATGTGAAGTCATTACTCTCAATAAGATCAATATGAACTCTTTGTTTCTTTTTATTCTTTTTCTCTTTTCTTTTATTCACCCAAGATCATGGCAAAATAATCAAGCCCTTGACTCAACGCTAATCTTTATTATACATAGCTCACAGACTCGATTACAAAGAGAGATCATAAAGCAAACTCAAAACTAGATCATGCCATAAACTTTATTCTACTAGATCAAGATACTACTAATAGGATCGAACTAAGAAAAACGGTAAAGATAGGAGTTGTGATTGTGATACGATACCAGGGCACCTCCCCCAAGCTTGGCAATTGCCAAGGGGAGTGCCCATACCCATGTGATTATTTCTCCTTTGTCGGTGAAGAAGGTGGAGGTGACGGATAATCGCACATCGAGCGTAACAGGTCCTCTAGCTTGCGAATAATGCCCTTGAGTGCAACAATATGCTCCTTCAACAAAATATTTTCTTGTGTGAGATACTTGTTTTGTATACGAGCTAACTCAATCATCTTGAAAGCTTTGATCTCAGTTGGGGTAAGAAGGTTATGATCAAGTTGAAGGATGTCTTTTGCTGCTGGAGCTTGATCCTCCGTGGCCTTCTTCATCCTTTCATCCTTGTTGACCCTCGTGGGTTCTTCCCTCTTCAGATCTATCTTCATTAGCCAAGCATCGTTGTCACAATTGTTGGAGGAGGGAGACGACATGATGCCTAGCCTGGAAAACCCTGACAGAAAATAGCTCGAAACAAGAACAGAGGAGGTTTGCGTGATACGGGAGTCAAAACCTTCGGGAGAATATATAATGAATTTTTACCGACCAAAATACGTATCGTGCAAGAAAACGGAGTCTGGAAGGCACACGAGGTCCTCACGAGGTAGGGGGCGCGTCCAGGGGGTAGGGCGCGCCCACCACCCTCGTGGGGCCCTCGAGTCCTTCCCGGACTGCTACTTATTTTTCTATTTTTCTAAATATTCCAAAACGGAGAAATATTGCCTTAAAAATTGTTTTCGAGTCAGTTTACTTACTGTACCACATACCTATTCCTTTTCGGGGTCTGAAACGCTCCGGAAAGTGTCCCTTATGTATTCCTCCGGGGTTACGGTTTCAATAATATTGGTTTCAACATTTATGGGATTACCTGAGATATAATGTTTAATTCTTTGACCATTTACCACCTTCGGATTTGTGCCTTCAAAGTTGTTGATCTTTATGGCACCGGAATGAGAGACCTCTTCGATAACATAGGGGCCTTCCCATTTAGAGAGAAGTTTTCCTGCAAAAAATCTTAAGCGAGAGTTGTATAGCAATACATAATCACCTACATTAAACTCACGCTTTTGTATCCTTTTGTCATGCCATCTTTTAACTTTTTCTTTAAACAACTTGGCATTTTCATAAGCTTGGGTTCTCCATTCATCAAGTGAGCTAATATCAAATAACCTCTTCTCACCGGCAAGTTTCAAATCATAGTTAAGCTCTTTAATAGCCCAATACGCCTTATGTTCTAGTTCGAGAGGTAAGTGACATTCTTTTCCATAAACCATTTTATACGGAGACATACCCATAGGATTTTTGTATGCAGTTCTATAAGCCCACAATGCATCATCAACTTTCTTGGACCAATTCTTTCTAGACCTATTAACAGTCTTTTGCAAAATTAATTTGAGCTCTCTATTGCTCAACTCTACTTGACCACTAGACTGAGGGTGATAAGGAGATGCAATTCTATGATTAACATCATATTTAGCAAGCATTTTACGGAAAGCACCATGAATAAAGTGTGAACCACCATCAGTCATTAAATATCTAGGGACTCCAAACCTCGGGAAAATAACTTCCTTAAGCATTTTAATAGAAGTGTTATGATCAACACTACTAGTTGGAATAGCTTCTACCCACTTGGTAACGTAATCAACAGCAACTAAAATATGTCTGTATCCATTAGAGGCAGGAAAAGGTCCCATATAATCAAAGCCCCAAACATCAAATGGTTCAATAACAAATGAATAATTCGTAGGCATTTCTTGACGTCTACTAATATTACCAATTCTTTGACATTCATCACAAGACAAGACAAACTTACGGGCATCCTTGAAGAGAGTAGGCCAATAAAAACCAGATTGCAATACATTATGTGCAGTTCTATCTCCAGCGTGGTGTCCTCCATAAGCCTCGGAATGACACTTGCGTAGGATCTGTCCTGTTCATGCTCAGGTACACAACGTCTAATAACACCATCTACTCCTTCTTTATAAAGATGTGGGTTATCCCAAAAGTAATGTCTTAAATCATAGAAAAACTTTTTCTTTTGCTGGTATGTGAAGCTAGGTGGTATAAACTTAGCAACAATATAATTAGCATAATCAACATACCATGGAATACTACGAGAAGTACTTATAACATTTAATTGTTCATCAGGAAAGCTATCATTAATAGGTAGTGGGTCATCAAGAACATTCTCTAACCTAGAAAAGTTGTCTGCAACGGGGTTCTCAGCTCCCTTTCTATCAACAATATGCAAATCAAATTCTTGTAGCAAGATAACCCATCTAATAAGTCTAGGTTTAGCATCTTTCTTTTCCATAAGGTATTTAATAGCAGCATGATCAGTGTGAATAGTTACTTTAGAATCAATAATATAAGGTCTGAACTTATCACAAGCAAATACAACTGCTAAAAGCTCTTTTTCAGTAGTAGCATAATTTCTTTGAGCATTGTCTAGAGTCTTACTAGCATAATAAATAACATTTAATTTCTTATCAACTCTTTGTCCTAGAACAACACCTACAGCATAATCACTAGCATCACACATAATTTCAAAGGGTAAATTCCAATCAGGTGGCTGAACAACAGGTGCAAAGACTAATGCTTTCTTAAGTATTTCAAATGCTTCTACACAATCATCATCAAAGACAAATGGTATATCTTTTTGCAATAAATTAGTCAGAGGCCGAGAAATTTTTGAGAAGTCCTTAATGAACCTCCTGTAAAATCCGGCGTGACCAAGGAAACTTCTTATACCTTTGATGTCCTTGGGACATGGCATCTTTTCAATAGCATCGACCTTGGCTTTATCAACTTCAATAGCTCTTTCAGAAACTTTGTGCCCCAAGACAATACCTTCATTAACCATAAAGTGGCACTTTTCCCAATTCAAGACAAGATTAGTTTCTTCACATCTCTGCAAAACTCGATCAAGATTGCTCAAGCAATCATCAAAAGAGGAACCATAGATGGAAAAATCATCCATGAAAACCTCACAAATCTTTTCACAGAAGTCATAGAATATAGCCATCATGCATCTTTGAAAGGTAGCAGGTGCATTACATAAACCAAAAGGCATACGTCTATAAGAAAAAGTACCAAAAGGGCATGTAAAAGTAGTCTTTGATTGATCTCTAGCCGACACAGGTATTTGAGAGAAACCAGAATAACCATCTAGGAAGCAATAGTGTGTATGTTTGCATAATCTTTCTAGCATTTGATCAATAAAAGGTAAGGGGTAATGATCTTTCTTAGTAGCTTTATTTAATTTGCGGAAATCAATTACCATCCTATAGCCTGTGATAATTCTTTGTGGAATCAATTCATCTTTATCATTAGGAACAACAGTAATACCTCCCTTCTTAGGGACACAATGGACAGGACTTACCCACTGACTATCAGCAACGGGATAGATTATACCTGCCTCCAGAAGCTTGAGTATTTCTTTTCTTACCACTTCTTTCATTTTAGGATTCAGACGTCGTTGAGGATCACGAACTGGTTTGGCATCTGCTTCCAAATTTATTTTATGTTGACATAGAGTGGGACTAATGCCCTTAAGATCATCAAGAGTATATCCAATAGCAGCACGATGCTTCTTCAGAGTTTTTAATAATCTTTCTTCTTCATGCTCTGAAAGGTTAGAACTAATAATAATAGGATATATCTTCTTTTCATCAAGATAATCATATTTAAGATTATCAGGCAAAGGTTTAAGCTCAAACACGGGATCACCCTTGGGTGGAGGAGGATCCCCTAAAATTTTAACACGCAAATTGTGTTGCAGAATAGGTTCGTGTTTAAAGAATACTTCATCTATTTCCCTTTTTTCATTCATGAACATATCATTTTCATGGTCTAGCAAATAGTGTTCTAAAGGATCACTAGGAGGTACGGCAATAGAAGCAAGACCAATAATTTCATCCTTACTAGGTAATTCTTCCTCGCGATGTTGCTTACTAAATTTAGAGAAATTAAACTCATGAACCATATCATCCAAGCTAATAGTAACAACATTCTTTTTGCAATCTATCCTAGCATTAACAGTGTTCAAGAAGGGTCTACCAAATATAATGGGACAAAAGCTATCTTGCGGAGAAGTAAGAACAAGAAAATCAGCAGGATATTTAGTTTTCCCACACAAGACTTCAACATCTCTAACAACTCCAATTGGTGAAATAGTATCTCTATTGGCAAGTTTAATTGTGACATCAATACCTTCTAACTCAGCAGGTGCAATTTTATTCTTAATTTCTTCTTATAAAGTATGCGGTATAACACTAGCACTCGCACCCATATCACATAAGCCATGATAACAATGATCTCCTATTTTAACAGAAATAACAGGCACGCCTACCACAAGTCTATGTTTATCTTTAGCACAAGGTTTAGCAATTCTAGTAGTTTCACCTTCGAACTGAATAACATGCCCATCAATATTATCAGACAAGAGATCTTTAACAATAGCAATATTAGGTTCTACTTTAACTTGCTCAGGAGGTGTATAAGTTCTAATATTGCTTTTACGAACAATAGTTGAAGCTTTAGCATGATCCTTTATTTTAATAGGGAAAGGTGGTTTCTCAACATAAAAAGTAGGAACAATAGGATCATTATAAGTGACCGTCTTTTCTTCAACTTTAATAGGTGCAGCTACTTTTACTTCTATGGGAGGATGATATTTAAACCACTTCTCCTTAGGGAGATCAACATAAGTAGCAAAAGATTCACAGAAAGAAGCTACTATCTCAGAGTCAAGTCCATATTTAGTGCTAAACTTATGGAAAATATCGGTGTCCATAAAAGATTTAACACAATCAAACTTAGGTGTCATACCTGACTCCTTACCTTCGTCGAGGTCCCAATCTTCAGAGTTGCGTTTAATTCTATCCAATAAATTCCATCTGAATTCAATAGTCTTCATCATAAAAGAGCCAGCACAAGAAGTATCGAGCATGGTTTGATTATTATGAGAAAGCCGAGCATAAAAACTTTGCATAATTATTTCTCTCGAGAGCTCATGATTGGGGCATGAATATAACATTGATTTAAGCCTCCCCCAAGCTTGAGCGATGCTTTCTCCTTCGCGAGGCTAGAAATTATATATATAATTGCGATCACGATGAACAAGATGCATAGGATAATACTTTTGATGAAATTCCAATTTCAATCTTTTATAGTTCCATGATTTCATATCATCACATAGCCTATACCATATCAATGTGTCTCCCTTCAAAGATAAAGGGAAGACCTTCTTCTTAGCAACATCATCGGGTATACCTGCAAGCTTAAATAATCCACAAACTTCATCCACATATATTAAGTGCTCATCAGGATGCTTTGTTCCATCTCCTGTAAAAGGGTTAGCTAGTAGTTTTTCCATCATACCCGAAGGAAATTCAAAAGGAGTTTCATTTTCAATAGGTTCAGTAGGTTGAGGAGCAACTCTTTGCTCTACAAGACGGGGTGAAGATACCCGAACAAGCCCCTCAGAGAATTACTTTCCATAGTAACAAGTGACAGTAAATTTCAGCACACTATATAAAATTTTCCTTACCAAATTCCACCTACCAAAGGCGCTACACTCCCGGGCAACGGTGCCAGAAAAGAGTCTTGATGAACCACAAGTATAGGGGATCTATCGTAGTCCTTTCGATAAGTAAGAGTGTCGAACCCAACGAGGAGCAGAAGGAAATGATAAGCGGTTTTCAGCAAGGTATTCTCTGCAAGTACTGAAATAAGTGGTAACAGATAGTTTTGTGATAAGATAAATTGTAATAAGCAATCAAGTTACAAAAGTAAATAAAGTGCAGCAAGGTGGCCCAATCCTTTAGTAGCAAAGGACAAGTCGGAACAAACTCTTATAATAGGAAAAGCGCTCCCGAGGACACATGGGAATATCGTCAAGCTAGTTTTCATCACGTTCATATGATTCGCGTTCGATACTTTGATAATTTGATATGTGGGTGGACCGGTGCTTGGGTGCTGTTCTTACTTGAACAAGCATCCCACTTATGATTAACCTCTATTGCAAGCATCCACACCTACAACAAAAGTATTAAGGTAAACCTAACCATAGCATGAAACATATGGATCCAAATCAGCCCCTTATGAAGCAACGCATAAACTAGGGTTTAAGCTTCTGTCTCTCTAGCAACCCATAATCTACTTATTACTTCCCAATGCCTTCCTCTAGGCCCAAATAATGGTGAAGTGTTATGTAGTCGACGTTCACATAACACCACTAGAGGCTAGACAACATACATCTTATCAAAATATCAAACGAATACCAAATTCACATGACTACTAATAGCAAGACTTCTCCCTTGTCCTCAGGAACAAACGTAATTACTCACAAAGCATATTCATGTTCATAATCAGAGGGGTAATAATATGCATATAGGATCTGAACATATGATCTTCCACCAAATAAACCAACTAGCATCAACTACAAGGAGTAATCAACACTACTAGCAACCTACTAGCACCAATCCCGGACTTTGAGACAAGAATTGGATACAAGAGATGAACTAGGGTTTGGAGATGAGATGGTGCTGGTGAATATGTTGATGGAGATTGCCCTCTCCCGATGAGAGGAGCATTGGTGATGATGATGGTGATGATTTTCCCCTCCCGGAGGGAAGTATCCCCGGCAGAATAGCTCTGCCGGAACTCTAGATTGGTTCCGCCAAGTTTCCGCCTCGTGGCGGCGGAGTCTCATCCCGAAAGGTTCCCTCTGATTTTTTTCTCATCAAAAGACTTCATATAGCAGAAGATGGACGTCGGAGAGCCACCAGGGAGCCCACGAGGTAGGGGGGCATGCCCTAGGGGGGGCGCCCCCCACCCTCATGAGCAGGGTGTGGGGCCCCTGGCCTTCATCTTTGGCGAGGATTTTTCTTTATTTATTTTAAGATGTTCCGTGGAGTTTCAGGACTTTTGGAGTTGCGCAGAATAGGTCTCTAATATTTGCTCCTTTTCCAGCCCAGAATTCCAGCTGTCGACATTCTCCCTCCTTATGTAAACCTTGTAAAATAAGAGAGAATAGCCATAAGTATTGTGACATAAAGTGAAATAATAGTCCATAATGCAATAAATATCTATATAAAAGCATGATGCAAAATGGACGTATCACATCCCACGCAGGCTGCCACTGATTTCCCTTTTAGCGTCTGTCGAGTGACTTGATGGGTCAATGTAAACCATGGATGGTATTTTTTTGCCTTTATGCCTCTTTGGTGGCCCGTTTTACTGAACGAATACCGCCGTAAAATGATGCTTGCATGATCTCTCTCTCTCTTTCTCTTTTTTTCTTTCTTTTTTTTTAACTTCCACCACTGGGAGCTAGGCCTTATAATCTGTCTTCAGAAAACCCTGATGCAGTTTTGGCAATTCTGACGGAGCTTTGTCCTCCTCCAAAGATGGATTTTCTCAGTATTAACCAAAGGGTTGTCTTGCCTTGTATAGCAATATTAACAGACCCTTCCAGCCGTGCACCTGCCATAAACGTCGACGGGACACGCTTGCAGGAGCGGTGCACCGTGGTGCTAGAATCTAGCAGGCGGCTCGAGGCCGTGCCACGGCGGAGGAGGTGAGGCTGGCCAGGTATGGTGCAACGGCGACTCGCTGGCGGCCACAACAGCTCGAAGATGACGGCTCAAGGCTAGGTTGGTGACTCGGCAGCCCGGGACTGGTCACGGCAAAGGCGCAGCTTGATGACGAAGCGGCAAGGTGGCAGCGGCTCAGCCTGGCGCGACAAAGCACGAGGACCGGCTCAAAGTGGGTTTAGGCGGCCATAACAAAAGCAGAAGCAAGGGCCCCGGGCGGCTCGAGCGGCGGGTCACCGGCCGGTGGCTCGCAACAGCAGTTGAGGCTACTCACGGGCAGCATGAGGGCGGCTCGACGCTCGACAGTGGAGCCACGCGCTGATGTTTTTGCTTTGGCAGAACCAGCAAAGAAGGCCAGGCGCCCTCGGGCAGGCGGCAGCTCGGATCAGAGATCGTATAGACGAAGGAGGCCGGTTTGAGGTCGAGGCCAGCCAGACGGTCCTGTTTGAATTTCTCTTCCGGCTCGTGGATAATCCACCCATGCCGTGTTTTTTTCTTTTTTCATAATTTTTTTTCAACCACGACAAGGCAGGGAGACTCAGAGGTAGCTTGTTCAATCATGGCCCATGGGAATCTTCCTGGCTTCCTCTGATGTCTTCACGTGGTGGTTGACGCTGATGCACGTAATACGTAGCAGAATTAATCCATGACTTTGATGTGTTGATAGTACTAGCGGTTTGTCTCGATCCTCATGTCTGCCGCAACAGAGATTTTGTTTCTCGGTGAAAACTTGTGTTTGGACCGGCGTACAGCTCACCGCCCAAACAAACAAAATCACTCAGCGACTTGCGGCGATGCAAAACCAAAACCGACCCTCTGTTGGATTCGGCGGATCACCAAAGACGGGTGCGGGGGACTGATCGCAAAACCCTAAATTTCTTCTTCGACTTCAATCTCATGGATTGTGAAACCTTCATCTGGAAAATTGCAAACTCCTCAAGCCCTGGGGAGATATCCCTCCAAGAACTCATCATCACCGTGCACGGGCCCCACGATGGGCGCCAACTGTCGTGGAATTGTCACGGCAGATGTCCTCATTGAAAGGACTTAGTCGTGAGGCCAACATATCTATGTGGTAACTTGAGAGGGGTTGAGTGGGACGAGAGACGCAAGGTTTTACCCAGGTTCGACCCCTTGCGGTGGAGGTAAAAGCCTACATCCCGCTTCATTGATATTGATGATGATGATCATGATTACACGGGTGCTCTAACTCGAGAGCTATAGACTTGTTTGTCTAACCCTAATCTGTCTAACTTGTCCCTCTTGGGGTGCCCTGCCCCTCCTTATATATGTTGAAGGGGCGGGTTACATGACTAGTCCTAGTAGGATTAGGATTACTCTATTATAAGTGGAGTCCTAGTCTACCTTCTAATACAAATCGGATACAAGTCCGGGTCTTGACTCCTTGTAAGGGAAATATTCCTCATGCCTTTCCTATTAAACCGGCCCACCATTAACATAAATAGGCCTTCTGGGCCTTGGGCCTTGTCATCCATCTGTCCCGCACGCCGGGTTACCTGTGAGTCATAATGTTTAGGCGGGTTACTTGTAAACCGTCTGGTCAGGGTGGGTCGCCAGTGAATCACCAAGTGTCAACCGGGTTATATTTCTGGCCGGGTTACGCCGCGGGGTATATCCCCGACAGTGTAGATCTCACAAACGGTGTCATACTTTTTATCGGCATAGATTTATCTGTCGGAAAGACCTTTCCCGGCAGGAATATAGGCGATAACTCCTTTATGTCGGGAAAGGTCTTTGCCGACACAAAATGTGTCGCCTTAGGTGACCCATACCGACAGATTGTTTGACGTTGCTTTGATCGTCATGGTGTAGTGTTTCTCAACAAAATTTTCACCCTCCGAATCATTAGGACGCCTTCTACCTAAAGTTGACTCTTCTCAAGTCCCTTTTTCATCAATCTTAACTTTACTAAACAAGGAATCAATAGAATAAACACCAATCATTTTTAAGATCTTCATCCCTTTTGCGAAAGAAATTACTAGAAAATGTTTTTTCTAAAAATTCTCTTTTAGCTCTAAGAATAGCAGTTCTTTTCTTACTTTCATCCATAGAAACATAAAGAGTGTTAATTGATTCATCTACTTTAGGGACAAAAAATTCATCTTGAGATTTTCCACATCATGAGCAATTGTATCAACACTTCTAGACAAATCGTCAATCTTACTCAACTTTTCTTCTATGGAAGTGTTGAAAACTTTTTGCGTATTGATAAATTCTTTAATATTGTTCTCAAGATCAGCGGTGTTCCTATTATTATTATAAGATTGATTTCCATAGGAATTACCATAATTATTAGAGGAATTACTAGGAAAAGGCCTAGGATTAAAATTACCTCTATAAGCATTGTTATTGAAATTATTTTGAGAGATAAAATTCACATCTATGGCATCACTATTTTGCTCAATCAAAGTATACAAAGGCATATCATTAAAATCAATAGGAGCACTTCTACTAGCAACCAATTTCACAAGACAATCAACTTTTTCACTCGAAGAAGAAATTTCTTCATCCGAATTAACATTTTTACTAGTAGTAGCTCTTTCGGTATGCCACTGCGAATAATTTGCCATGATATTATCAAGAAATTGGTGGATTCACCCAAAGTAATTTCCATAAAAGTCCCACCCGCAGCGGATCTAAAATATTACGTGAAACAAAATTCAACCCCGCATAAAAATTTTGTATGATCATCCAAAGATTTAACCCATTAGTTGGGCAATTCCTTAGCATCATTTTTCCCAAGATTGTGCAACATGCTCATGTTCAAGTTGCTTGAAATTCATGATCTGGGATCTAAGGGAAATAAATTTTGCAGGCGGAAAATACTTGGTGATAAAAGCATCTTTGCACTTATTCCAAGAATCTATAATATTGCGAGGCAAAGAAGATAACCAGTTTTTTGCAGAATCACGCAAAGAAAACAGAAATAATTTCATCTTCACAACATCATTGTCCACATATTTTTTCTTTTGCATATCGCATAATTCCATGAAGGTATTAAGATGGGACGCGACATCCTCATTAGGAGTACGGGAAAATTGATCTTTCATAACAAGATTCAACAAAGCAGTATTAATATCACAAGACTCCGCACTAGTGGCAGGAGAAGCAATCGGAATGTCGATAAATTCATTGTTGTTGGCATTTGAGAAATCACATAACTTGGTGTTCTCTTGAGTCATGATGACCGTACAACAAGATTACACTCAAAAACAGATCCGGCAAGAAAATGGCGAACGAAAAAGAGGGGTGAATAAAATGACAATTTTTTGTGAAGTGGGGGAGAGGGAAATGAGAGGCAAATGGAAAATAAAGTAAATCGCGAGGAGATGATATTTGTGATTAGGAACCTGGTATATGTTGAAGATCCTCCCCGGCAACGACGCCAGAAATTCCTTTTGATGTCGCTTGAAGCTACGTCGGTATTTCCCCAAAGAGGAAGGGATGATGCAGCATAGCGGCGATAGGTATTTCCCTCAGATGTGAAACCAAGGTTATCGAACCAGTAGGGGAACCAAGCAACACTATGTAAACAACACCTGCACACAAATAAAAACTTCTCGCAACCCGACCTATTAAAGGGGTTGTCAATCCCTTCTGGGGTACGGCGCCTAAAGATAGGCAAACGGACGTGAGATAAATTTGTAGTAGATTGATAGATCGAACGCCAAATAAAATAAATAATTATAAATTGCAGCAAGGTATTTTTGGGTTTTTGGTTTAATAGATATGAAAATAAATGCAAGGAAAAGGTAGATCACAAAGGCAAATATATGAGAAAGAGATCCGGGGCCGTAGGTTTCACTAGTGGCTTCTCTCGAGAAAAATAGCAAATGGTGGGTGAACAAATTACTGTTGGGCAATTGATAAAACTTCAAATACTCATGACGATATCTAGGCAATGATCATTACATAGGCATCACGTCCAATATTAGTAGACCGACTCCTACCTGCATCTACTACTATTACTCCACACATCGACTGCTATCCAGCATGCATATAGTGTATTAAGTTCATGGAAAAACGGAGTAATGCAATAAGAATGATGACATGATGTAGACAAGATCTATCTATGTAGAGATAGACCCCCATCGTTTTATCCTTAGTAGCAACGATACATACGTGTCGGTTCCCTTTCTGTCACTTGGATCAAGCACCGTAAGATCGAACCCACGACAAAGCACCTCTTCCCATTGCAAGATAAATAGATCAAGTTGGCCAAACGAAACCCAAATATCGGAGAACAAATATGAGGCTATAAGTAATCATGCATAAAAGAGATCAAAGAAACTCAAATACTTTCATGGATATAAAAAGATAGATCTGATCATAAACTCAAAGTTCATCGATCCCAACAAACACATCGCAAAAAGAGTTACATCGTATGGATCTCCAAGAGACCATTGTATTGAGAATCAATAGAGAGAGAGAGGAAGCCATCTAGCAACTAACTACGGACCCGAAGGTCTACAAAGAACTACTCACGCATCATCAGAGAGGCACCAATGGAGGTGGTGAACCCCATCCGAGATGGTGTCTAGATTGGATCTGGTGGTTCTGGACTCTGCGGCGGTTGGATGAATATTTCGTTGACTCCCCTAGGGTTTATGGAATATTGGGGTATTTATAGAGCAAAGAGGCGGTCCGGGGGCACCCGAGGTGGGCACAACCCACCAGGGCGCGCCTGTGCCTCCTGGCGCGCCCTGGTGGTTGTGCTCACCTCAGAGCTGAAGGAAATATGCCCTAGAGGCAAAAACAAAGTTGTTATTTATATTTCCTTATATGATGATAAATGTTTATTATTCATGCTAGAATTGTATTAACCAGAAACTTAGTACATGTGTGAATACATAGACAAACAAAGTGTCACTAGTATGCCTCTACTTGACTAGCTCGTTAATCAAAGATGGTTAAGTTTCCTAACCATAGACATGAGTTGTCATTTGATGAACGGGATCACATCATTAGAGAATGATGTGATTGACTTGACCCATTCGTTAGCTTAGCACTATGATCGTTTAATTTATTGCTATTGCTTTATTCATGACTTGTACATGTTCCTATGACTATGAGATTATGCAACTCCTGAATACCGGAGGAACACTCGGTGTGCTGTCAAACTTCACAACGTAACTGGGTGACTATAAAGATGCTCTACAGGTGTCTCCAATGGTGTTTGTTGAGTTGGCATAGATCGAGATTAGGATTTGTCACTCTATGTATCAGAGAGGTATCTCTGGGCCCTCTCGGTAATGCATATCACTATAAGCCTTGCAAGCAATGTGACTAATGAGTTTGTTGCGGGATGTTGCATTATGGAACGAGTAAAGAGACTTGCCAGTAATGAGATTGAACTAGGTATTGAGATATCGATGATCCAATCTTGGGAAAGTAACATACCGATGACAAAGGGAACAACGTATGTTGTTATGCGGTTTGACCGATAAAGATCTTCATAGAATATGCAGGAACCAATATGAGCATCCAGGTTCTGCTATTGATTATTGTCCAGAGATGAGTCTCGGTCATGTCTACATAGTTCTCGAACCCGTAGGGTCCGCACGCTTAACGTTCGATGACGATCGGTATTATGAGTTTATGTGTTTTGATGTACCGAAGGTAGTTCGAAATCCCGGATGTGATCACGGACATGACGAGGAGTCTCGAAATGGTCGAGACATAAATATTGATATATTGGACGATGTTATTCGGGCATCAGATGAGTTTCGGAATCACCGGATAAATATCGGAGTGCAGGGGGTTATCGGAAGCCCCGAGGGAACTAATGGGCCAACATGGGCCTTGTGTGTGAGAGAGGAGAGGGCCCAAGGGCTGGCCGCGCACCCCCCTTGAGGAGTCCAAATTGGACTAGGAGGGGGCGGCAGCCCCTCCCTTTCCTTCTCCCTCTCTCCCTCTCCTTCCTTCCCCCTCTCTTCCCTTGTTGGAAACCTACTAGGAATAGGATTCCTATTCCTAGTAGGAATCCTACTTGGGGCGCGCCCCATGAGGGTTGGCCAGCCTCCCCCCTTGCTCCTTTATATACGGGGGCAGGGGGCACCCTAGAACACACAAGTTGACAGTTGTCTTAGCCGTGTGCAGTGCCCCCCTCTACAGATTTCCACCTCGGTCATATCGTTGTAGTGCTTAGGTGAAGCCCTGTGTCGGTAACTTCATCATCACCGTCATCACGCCGTCGTGCTGATGAAACTCTCCCTCGGCCTCAACTGGATCAAGAGTCTGAGGGACATCACCGAGCTGAACATGTGCAGATCGCGAAGGTGCCATGCGTTCGGTACTTGATCAGTTGGATTGCGAAGACGTTTGACTACATCAACCGCGTTTCTTAACGCTTCCGCTTTCGGTCTACGAGGGTACATGGACACACTCTCCCCTCTTGTTTCTATGCATCTCCTAAATAGATCTTGCATGATCATAGGAATTTTTTTGAAATTCTGCGTTCCCAACAGTGGCATCCGAGCCAGGTCTATGCGTAGATGTTATATGCACGAGTAGAACACAAAGGAGTTGTGGGCGTGGGTATATACATATTGCTTGCCGTCACTAGTTGATTCTTGATCCAGCGGTATTGTTGGATGAAGCGTCTCAGACCGACATTACACATACGCTTACGCGAGACTGGTTCTACCGACGTGCTTGGCACACAGGTGGCTAGTTGGTGTCTGTTTCTCCAACTTTAGTTGAATCGGTTTCAATGAACAGAGTTCTTTCTGAAGATCAAAAAGCAATCACTATACTGCGTTGTGGTTTTGATGCGTAGGTAAGAATGGTTCTTGCTAGAAGCCCGTAGCAGCCACGTAAAACTTGCAACAACAAAGTAGAGGACGTCTAACTTGTTTTTGCAGGGCATGTTATGATGTGATATGGTCAAGACATGATTATATAAATTGTTGTATGAGATGATCATCTTTTGTAACACAGTTATCGGCAACTGGCAAGAGCCATATGGTTGTCTCTTTATTGTATGAAATGCAATCGCCTTGTAATTGCTTTACTTTATCACTAAGCGGTAGAGATAGTCGTGGAAGCAATAGTTGGCGAGACGACAATGATGCTTCAATGGAGATCAAGGTGTCAAGCCGGTGAGGATGGTGATCATGACGGTGCTTTGGAGATGGAGATCAAAAGGCACAAGATGATGATAGCCATATCACATCACTTATTTTGATTGCATGTGATGTTTATCCTTTATGCATCTTATTTTGCTTAGTACGGTGGTAGGATTATAAGATGATCTCTCACTAAATTTCAAGATACAAGTGTTCTCCCTGAGTATGCATCGTTGCTATAGTTCGTCGTGCGGAGACACCACATGATGATCGGGTGTGATAAGCTCTATGTTCACATACAATGGGTGCAAGCCAGTTTTGCACAAGCAGAATACTCGGGTTAAACTTGACGAGCCTAGCATATGCAGATATGGCCTCAGAACACTGAGACCGAAAGGTCGAGTGTGAATCATATAGTAGATATGATCAACATAGTGATGTTCACCATTGAAAACTACTCCATCTCACGTGATGATCGGACATGGTTTAGTTGATATGGATCACGTGATCACTTAGATGATTAGAGAGATGTCTATCTAAGTGGGAGTTCGTAAGTAATATGATTAAATAGAACTTTAATTTATCATGAACTTAGTACCTGATAGTATTTTGCATGTGTATGTTGTTGTAGATAAATGGCCCGTGTTGTTGTTCTGTTGAATTTTAATGCATTCCTAGAGAAAGCTAAGTTGAAAAATGATGGTAGCAACTACACAGACTGGGTCCATAAATTGAGGATTATCCTCATTGCCGCACAGAAGAATTCTGTCCTGGAAGCACCGCTAGGTGTACCACCCGCGCCAGCAACTGCAGACTTTGTGAATGCATGGCAGACGCGTGTTGATGACTACTCGATAGTTCAGTGTGCCATGCTTTACGGCTTAGAACAGGGACTTCAACGACGTTTTGAACGTCATGGAGCATATGAGATGTTCCAGGAGTTGAAGTTAATATTTCAAGAAAATGCCCGGATTGAGAGATATGAAGTCTCCAATAAGTTCTACAGCTACAAAATGGAGGAGAATAGTTATGTCAGTGAACATATACTCAGAATGCCTGGGTACCACAACCACTTGACTCAATTGGGAGTTAATCTTCCTGATGATAGTGTCATTGGCAGAGTTCTTCAATCACTGCCACCAAGCTACAAGAGGTTCGTGATGAACTATAATATGCAAGGGATGGATAAGACAATTCCTGAGCTCTTTGCAATTCTAAAGGCTGCGGAGGTAGAAATCAAGAAGGAGCATCAACTGTTGATGGTCAACAGACCACCAGTTTCAAGAAGAAGGGCAAAGGGAAGAAGAGGAACTTCAAGAAGAACAGCAAGCAAGTTGCTGCTCAAGTGAAGAAGCCCAAGTCTCGACCTAAGCCTGAGATTGAGTGCTTCTATTGCAAAGGGACTAGTCACTGGAAGCGGAACTGCCCCAAGTATTTGGCGGATAAGAAGGATGGCAAAGTGAAAGGTGTATTTGATGTACATGTTATTGATGTGTACCTTACTAATACTCGCAGTAGCACCTGGGTATTTGACACTGGTTCTGTTGCTAATATTTGCAACTCAAAACAAGGGCTACGGATTAATCCAAGATTGGCTAAGGACGAGGTGACTATGCGCGTGGGAAATGGTTCCAAAGTCGATGTGATCGCCGTCGGCACGCTACCTCTACATCTACCTTCGAGATTAGTTTTAGACCTAAATAATTGTTATTTGGTGCCAGCGTTAAGCATGAACATTATATCTGGATCTTGTTTGGTGCGAGACGGTTATTCGTTTAAAACAGAGAATAATTGTTGTTCTATTTATATGAGTAATATCTTTTATGGTCATGCACCCTTGATGAATGGTCTATTTTTACAAAATCTTGATAGTAGTGATACACATATTCATAGTATTGAAGCCAAAAGATATAAGTTTAATAATGATAGTGCAACTTATTTGTGGCACTGCCGTTTAGGTCATATTGGTGTAAAGCGCATGAAGAAACTCCAAGTTGATGTGCTTTTGGAATCACTTGATTATGAATCACTTGATGCTTGCGAACCATGCCTCATGGGCAAGATGACTAAGACTCCGTTCTCCGGAACAATGGAACGAGCAACAGACTTATTGGAAATAATACATACTGATGTATGCAGTCCGATGAGTGTTGATGTTCATGCCGGGTATCGTTATTTTCTGACCTTCACAGATGATTTGAGCAGATATGGGTATATTACTTGATGAAACATAAGTCTGAAACATTTGAAAAGTTCAAAGAATTTCAGAGTGAAGTGGAAAATCATCGTAACAAGAAAATAAAGTTTCTATAATCTGATCGTGGAGGAGAATATTTGAGTTACGAGTTTGGTCTTCATTTGAAAAAAAGCGGAATAGTTTCGCAACTCACGCCACCTGGAACACCACAACGTAATGGTGTGTCCGAACGTCGTAACCGCACTTTATTAGATATGGTGCGATCTATGATGTCTCTTACTAATTTACCGCTGCATTCATGTTAAATAGGGCACCATCGAAATCCGTTGAGATGACACCTTATGAACTGTGGTTTGGCAAGAAACCCAAGTTGTCGGTTCTTAAAGTTTGGGGCTGCGATACTTATGTGAAAAAGCTTCAACCTGATAAGCTCGAACCCAAATCGGAGAAATGTGTCTTCATAGGATACCCAAAAGAGACTGTTGGGTACACCTTCTATCACATATATGAAGGTAAGTTATCCGTTACTAAGAATGGATCCTTTCTAGAGAAGGAGTTTCTCTCGAAAGAAGTGAGTGGGAGGAAGTAGAACTTGATGAGGTAAATGTACCTACTCCCTTATTAGAAAGTACTCAATCACAACAATCAGTTCCTGTGATTCCTACACCAATTAGTGAGGATGCTAATGATGATGATCATGAAACTTCTGATCAAGTTACTACCAAACCTCATAGGTCATCCAGAGTAAGATCTGCACCAGAGTGGTACAGTAATCCTATTCTGGAAGTCATGTTACTTGACCATGATGAACGTACGAACTACGAGGAAGCGACGATGAGCCTAGATTCCGCAAAATGGCTTGAGGCCATGAAATCTGAGATGGGATCCATGTATGAGAACAAAGTGTGGACTTTAGTTGACTTGCCCGTTGATCGGCAAGCCATAGAGAATAAATGGATCTTCAAGAAGAAGACTGACGCTGACGGTAATGTTACTCTCTACAAAGCACGACTTGTTGCGAAAGGTTTTCGACAAGTTCAAGGAGTTGACTATGATGAGACCTTCTCACCCGTCGCGATACTTAAGTTCGTCTGAATCATGTTAGCAATTACCGCTTTTTATGATTATGAAATTTGGCAAATGGATGTCAAAACTGCATTACTTAATGGATATCTTAAAGAAGAGTTGTATATGATGCAACCAGAAGGTTCTTTCGATCCAAAAGTTGCTAACAAAGTGTATAAGCTCCAGCGATCCATTTCTGGACTGGTGCAAGCATCTCGGAGTTGGGATATATGATTTGATAGTGTGATCAACGCATATGGTTTTATACAGACTTCTGGAGAAGCCTGTATTTTCAATAAAGTGAGTGGGAGCTCTGTAGCATTTCTGATATTATATGTGGATGACATATTGTTGATCTAAAATGGTACTGAATTTCTGAATAGCATAAAAGGATACTTGAATAATAATTTTTCAATGAAAGACCTCGGTGAAGCTTGCTACCTCTTGAGCACTGCGTTGGTTTTCCCTTGAAGAGGAAAGAGTGATGTAGTAAACTAGCATAAGTATTTCCCTCAGTTTTTGAGAACCAAGGTATCAATCCAGTAGGAGACTACACGCAAGTCACCTCGCACCCACACAGAAAAATAAGAACCTTGCAACCAACGTGATAAAGGGGTTGTCAATCCCTTCATGACCACTTGCAAAAGTGAGATCTGATAGAGATAATAAGATAAATATTTTTGGTACTTTTATGATATAGATTGAAAGTAAAGATTGCAAAGTAAAATTGATCGGAAACTTATATGATGAAAATAGACCCGGGGGCCATAGGTTTCACTAGTGGCTTCTCTCAGGATAGCATAAGTATTACGGTGGGTAAACAGATTACTGTCGAGCAATTGATAGAAAAGTGCATAATTAAGAGAATATCTAGGCATGATCATGTATATAGGCATCATGTCCGCGACAAGTAGATCGAAACGATTCTGCATCTACTACTATTACTCCACACATCGACCGCTATCCAGCATGCATCTAGAGCATTAAGTTCATAAGAATAGAGTAACACATTAGGCAAGATGACATGATGTAGAGGGATAAACTCAAGCAATATGATATAAACCCCATCTTTTTATCCTCGATGGCAACAATACAATATGTGCCTAGCTGCCCATGCTGTCACTGGGAAAGGACACCGCAAGATTGAACCCAAAGCTAAGCACTTCTCCCATTGCAAGAAAGATCAATCTAGTAGGCCAAACCAAATTGATAATTCGAAGAGACTTGCAAAGATAACCAATCATACATAAAAGATTTCAGAGAAGAATCAAATATTGTTCATAGATAAACTTGATCATAAACCCACAATTCATCGGATCTCGACAAACACACCGCAAAAAGAGTTACATTGAATAGATCTCCAAGAAGATCGAGGAGAACTTTGTATTGAGATCCAAAGAGAGAGAAGAAGCCATCTAGCTAATAACTATGGATCCGAAGGTTTGTGGTAAACTACTCACACATCATCGGAGAGGCTATGGTGTTGATGTAGAAGCCCTCCATGATAGATTCCCCCTCCGATGGAGCGCCAGAAAAGGCCCCAAGATGGGTTCTCACGGGTACAGAAGGTTGCGGTGGTGGAAATAGGGTTTCATGGTGCTCCTGGCTGTTTTTGGGGTATATGGGTATATATAGGAGGAAGAAGTATGTTGGTGGAGCTGCGAGGGGCCCACGAGGGTGGGGGCGCGCCCCCTGCCTCGTGGCCTCCTCGCTTCTTTCTTGATGGCCACTCCAAGTCTCCTAGATCACGTTTGTTCGAAAAACAACTCTCCCAAAGGTTTCATTCCGTTTGGATTCTGTTTGATATTCCTTTTCCGCGAAACACTGAAATAGGCAAAAAAATAGCAATTTGCACTGGGCCTTTGGTTAGTAGGTCAGTCCCAAAAATAATATAAAAAAGGTAAATTAAAGCCCATTAAACATCCAAAATAGATAATATAATATCATGGAACAATCAAAAAATATAGATACGTTGGAGACGTATCAAGCATCCCCAAGCTTAATTCCTGCTCGTCCTCGAGTAGGTAAATGATAAAAACAGAATTTTTGATGTGGAATGCTACCTAGCATAATTCTCAATGTAATTTATTTATTGTTGCATGAATGTTCAGATCCGAAAGATTCAAGACAAAAGTTTAATATTGACATAAAAATTATAATACTTCAAGCATACTAATAAAGCAATCATGTCTTCTCAAAATAACATGGCCAAAGAAAGTTATCCCTACAAAATCATATAGTCTGGCTATGCTCCATCTTCACCACACAAAATATTTAAATCATGCACAACCCTAATGACAAGCCAAGCAATTGTTTCATACTTTTGATGTTCTCAAACTTTTTCAGTCTTCACGCAATATATGAGCGTGAGCCATGGATATAGCACTATAGGTGGAATAGAATGGTGGTTGTGGAGAAGACAAAAGGAGAAGATAGTCTCACATCAACTAGGCGTATCAACGGGCTATGGAGATGCCCATCAATAGATATCAATGTGAGTGAGTAGGGATCGCCATGCAACGGATGCACTAGAGTTATAAGTGTATGAAAGCTCAAAAAGAAACTAAGTGGGTGTGCATCCAACTTGCGTGCTCACGAAGACCTAGGGCAATTTGAGGAAGCCCATCATTGGAATATACAAGCCAAGTTCTATAATGTGAAATTCCCGCTTAGTATATGAAAGTGACAACATAGGAGGCTCTCTATTATGAAGATCTTGGTGCTACTTTGAAGCACAAGTGTGGTAAAAGGATAGTAACATTGTCCCTTCTCTCTTTTTATCTCATTTCTTTTTTTATTTGGGCATTTTTCTCCTTTTTTATGGCCACTTTTTTTCTTCTTCTTTTTTACTTTTCGTCCGGAGTCTCATCCCGACTTGTGGGGGAATCATAGTCTCCATCATCCTTTCCTCACATGGGATAATGCTCTAATAATGATGATCACCACACTTTTATTTACTTACAACTCGAAAAATTACAACTCAATACTTAGAACAAAATATGACTCTATGTGAATGCCTCCGGTGGTGTACCGGGATGTGCAATGACTCATGAGTGACATGTATGAAAGAATTATGAAGGTGGCTTTGCCACAAATACGATGTCAACTACATGATCATGTAAAGCAATATGACAATGATGAAGCGTGTCATAACAAACGAAACAGTGGTAAATTACATGGCAATATATCTCGAAATGGCTATGGAAATGCCATAATAGGTAGGTATGGTGGCTGTTTTGAGGAATTATATGGTGGGTGTATGGTACCGGCGAAAGTTATGTGGTACTAGAGAGGCTACCAATGGTGGAAGGGTGAGAGTGCGTATAATCCATGGACTCAACATTAGTCATAAGAACTCATATACTTATTGCAAAAATCTATTAGTTATCGAAACAAAGTACTATGTGCATGCTCCTAGGGGGATAGATTGGTAGGAAAAGACCATCACTCGTCTCCGACCGCCAATCATAAGGAAGACAGTCAATAAATAAATCATGCTCCGACTTCATCACATAACGGTTCAACATACGTGCATGCTACGGGAATCACAAACTTTAACACAAGTATTTCTCAAATTCACGACTACTCAACTAGCATGACTCTAATATCACCATCTTCATATCTCAAAACAATCATCAAGTATCAAACTTCTCATCGTATTCAATGCACTTTTTATGATAGTTTTTATTATACCCATCTTGGATGCCTATCATATTAGGACTAATTTTATAGCCAAAGCAAATTACCATGCTGTTCTAGAGGACTCTCAAAATGATATAAGTGAAGCATGCGAGATCAATAATTTCTATAAAATAAAACCACCACCGTGCTCTAAAAAGATATAAGCGAAGCACTAGAGCAAAATTATCTAGCTCAAAAGATATAAGTGAAGCACATAGAGTATTCTAATAAATTCTGATTCATGTGTGTCTCTCCAAAATGTGTGTACAGCAAGGATGATTGTGGTACACTAAAAAGCAAAGACTCAAATCATACAAGACGCTCCAAGCAAAACACATATCATGTGGTGAATAAAAATATATCATCAAGTAAAGTTACCGATGGACGAAGACGAAAGAGGGGATGCCTTCCGGGGCATCCCCAAGCTTAGGATTTTGGTTGTCCTTTAATTTTACCTTGTGGTGCCTTGGTAATCCCCAAGCTTAGGCTCTTGCCACTCCTAGCTCCATAATCCATCAAATCTTTACCCAAAACTTGAAAACTTCACAACACAAAACTCAACAGAAAATCTCGTGAGCTCCGTTAGTATAAGAAAACAAACCAGCACTTAAGGTACTTTAATGAACTCATTATTTATTTATATTGGTGTTAAACCTACTGTGTTCCAACTTCTCTATAGTTCATACCCCCGATACTAGCCATAGATTCATCAAAATAAGCAAACAACACACGAAAAACAGAATCTGTCAAAAACAGAACAGTCTGTAGTAATCTGTAGGTCTCAAATACTTCTGTAACCCCAAAAATTCATAACAAAATTGGTGGACGTGAGGAATTTGTCTATTAATCATCTTCAAAAAGAATCAACCTAATTTCACTCTCCAGTAAAAACTGACAGCAAATCTCGTGAGCGCTAAAGTTTCTGTTTTTTACAGCAAGATCGCAAAAACTTCCCCCAAGTCTTCCCAAAGGTTCTACTTGGCACAAACACTAATTAAAAGCATAAAAACACATATAAAAATAAGCTAGATTAATTATTTATTGCTAAACAGAACCAAAAAGCAAGAAACAAAAATAAAATTGGGTTGCCTCCTAACAAGCGTTATCGTTTAACGCCCCTAGCTAGGCATAAAAACAAGAATAGATCTAGGTATTATCATCTTTGGTATGCAATCCATAAGTGGCTCTCATAATAGATTCATAAGGTAATTTAATTTTATTTCTAGGAAAGTGTTCCATGCCTTTTCTTAACGGAAATTGGAATCTAATATTCCCTTCTTTCATATTAATAATTGCACCAATCGTTCTAAGGAAAGGTCTACCAAGAATAATGGGACATGTAGGATTGCAATCAATGTCAAGAACAATGAAATCTACGGGCACATAATTCCTATATGCAACAATAAGAACATCATTAATCCTTCCCATAGGTTTCTTAATAGTGGAATCCGCGAGGTGCAAATTTAAAGAACAATCATCAAATTCACAGAAACCTAACACGTCACACAAAGTTTTTGGAATCATGGAAATGCTAGCACCCAAATCACATAAAGCATAGCATTCATAATCTTTAATTTTAATTTTAATAGTAGGTTCCAACTCATCATGAAGTTTTCTAGGGATAGAAACTTCTAATTCAAGCTTTTCTTCATAAGATTGCATTAAAGCATCAACGATATGTTTGGTAAAAGCTTTATTTTGATCATAAGCATGAGGAGAATTTAACACGGATTGCAACAAGGAAATACAATCTATTAAAGAACAATTATCATAATTAAATTACTTGAAATCAAAAATAGTGGGTTCATTGCTATGTAAAGTTTTGACCTCTTCAATCCCACTTTTATTAATTTTTGCATCAAGATCTAAAAACTCTGAACCATTGGGACGCCTTTTAACTAAAGTTGACTCATCTCCAGTCCCATCATTGTAAAGATTCATATTGCAAAACAAAGATTTAATAGGAGACACATCAACCTTTTAGATCTTCATCCTTATTGTCATCAAAACTAGAAGAACACGCTTTTATAAAGCAATCTTTTTTAGCAGGCATCCTAGCGGTTCTTTATTTGCACTCATCAATGGAAATTCTCATGTCTTTGAGAGACTCATTGATATCATGCTTAGGTGGAATAGATCTAAGTTTCAAAGAATCAACATCAAGAGAAATTCTATCCACGTTCCTAGCCAACTCATCAATCTTAGACAATTTTTCTTCAATCAAAGCATTGAAACTCTTTTGCGAACTAATAAATTCTTTAATACTAGATTCAAAATCAGAGGGAATCTTATTATAATTTCCATAAGAATTGTTGTATGAATTACCATAATTATCAGAGGAATTACTAGGATACAGCCTAGGATTAAAGTTTCCTCTATACGCATTGTTACCAAAATTGTTCCTACCAACTAAATTCACATCCATAGATTCATTATTATTCTCAATCAAAGTAGACAAAGGCATATCATTAGGATGAGAAGAAACACTCTCATTAGCAAACAATTTCATAAGTTCATCCATCTTTCCACTCAAAACATTAATTTATTCTATAGCATGAACCTTTTTACTAGTAGATCTTTCGGTGTGCCATTGAGAATAATTAACCATAATATTATCTAGGAGTTTGGTAGCTTCTCCTAGAGTGATTTCCATAAAAGTGCCTCCCGCGGCTGAATCTAAAAGATTTCTAGAAGCAAAATTCAATCCAACATAAATTTTTTGTATGATCATCCACAAATTCAAACCATGTGTAGGGCAATTACGTATCATTAATTTCATCCTCTCCCAAACTTGTGCAACATGCTCATGATCAAGTTGCTTAAAATTTGTAATATCGTTTCTAAGGGAGATGATCTTAGCGGGAGGAAAATACTTAGAGATAAAAGCATCTTTGCACTTGTTCCAAGAATCAATACTATTTTTAGGCAAAGACGAAAACCAAGTTTTAGCACGATCTCTAAGCGAAAACGGAAATAGCTTCAATTTAACAATATCATTATCCACATCTTTCTTCTTTTGCATATCCCACAAATCAACAAAGCTGTTTAGGTGGGTAGCGGCATCTTCACTAGGAAGGCCAGAAAACGGATCTTTCATGACAAGATTCAGCAAAGTACTATTAATTTCAGAAGATTCAACATCGGTAATAGGAGCAATCAAAGTGCTAATAAAATCATTATTGTTGGTATTGGAAAAATCACACAATTTAGTATTATCTTGAGCCATCATGACAAACAATCCAACACACAAGTACACAAGGAGCGAGCGAAAAAAAGGCGAACGGAAAAAGAGGGCAAATAAAATGGCAAGGATGAAGTGTGCGAGAGGAAAACGAGAGGCAAATGGCAAATAATGTAATGCGAGGGATAAGAGTTTGTGATGGGTACTTGGTATGTCTTGACTTGTGCGTAGATCTCCCCGACAACGACGCCAGAAATCCTTCTTGCTACCTCTTGAGCACTGCGTTGGTTTTCCCTTGAAGAGGAAAGGGTGATGCAGTAAAGTAGCTTAAGTATTTCCCTCACTTTTTGAGAACCAAGGTATCAATCCAGTAGGAGACTACACGTAGGTCACCCCGCACCTACACAAACAAATAAGAACCTTGCAACCAACACGATAAAGGGGTTGTCAATCCCTTCACGGCCACTTGCAAAAGTGAGATCTGATAGAGATAATAAGATAAATATTTTTGGTATTTTTATGATATAGATTGAAAGTAAAGATTGCAAAGTAAAATAGATTGGAAACTTGTATGATGGAAAATAGACCCGGTGGCCATAGGTTTCACTAGTGGCTTCTCTCAAGATAGCATAAGTATTACGGTGGGTAAACAAATTACTGTTGAGCAATTGATAGAAAAGTGCATAATTATGAGAATATCTAGGCATGATCATGTATATAGGCATAATATCGCGACAAGTAGACCGAAACGATTCTGCATCTACTACTATTACTCCACACATCGACCGCTATCCAGCATGCATCTAGAGTATTAAGTTCATAAGAACAGAGTAACGCATTAGGCAAGATGACATGATGTAGAGGGATAAACTCAAGCAATATGATATAAACCCCATCTTTTTATCCTCGATGGCAACAATACAATGCGTGCCTTGCTGCCCCTACTGTCACTGGGAAAGGACACCGCAAGATTGAACCCAAAGCTAAGCACTTCTCCCATTGCAAGAAAGATGAATCTAGTAGGCCAAACCAAACTGATAATTCGAAGAGACTTGCAAAGATAACAAATCATACATAAAAGATTTCAGAGAAGAATCAAATATTGTTCATAGATAATCTTGATCATAAACCCACAATTCATCAGATCTTGACAAACACACCACAAAAAGAATTACATCGAATAGATCTCCAAGAAGATCGAGGAGAACTTTGTATTGAGATTCAAAGAGAGAAAAGAAGCCATCTAGCTAATAACTATGGACCTGAAGGTGTGTGGTAAACTACTCACACATCATCAGAGAGGCTATGGTGTTGATATAGAAGCCCTCCGTGATCGATTCCCCCTCCGGCGGAGCGCCGAAAAAGGCCCCAAGATGAGATCTCACGGGTACAGAAGGTTGCGGCGGTGGAAATAGGGTTCCGTGGTTCTCCTAGCTGTTTTCGGGGTATATGGGTATATATAGGAGGAAGAAGTACGTCGGTGGAGCTACGAGGGGCCCACGAGGGTGAGGGCGCGCCTGCCCCCTTGGGCGTGCCCCCTACCTCATGGCCTCCTCGCTTCTTTCTTGACGGTCACTCCAAGTCTCCTGGACCATGTTTGTTCCAACAATAACTCTACCAAACATTTCATTCCGTTTGTATTCCGTTTGATATTCCTTTTCTGTGAAACACTGAAATAGGCGAAAAAAACAGCAATTTGCACTGGGCCTTTGGTTAGTAGGTTAGTCCCAAAATAATATAAAAACATAAATTAAAGCCCATTAAATATCCAAAATAGATAATATAATAGCATGGAACAATAAAAAATTATAGATACATTGGAGATGTATCAAAGCTGCTTATATATTGGGCATCAAGATCTATAGAGATGGATCAAGATGCTTAATTGGACTTTCAGAAAGCACATACCTTGATAAAGTTTTGAAGAAGTTCAAAATGGATCAAGCAAAGAAAGGGTTATTGCCTGTGTTATAAGGTGTGAAGTTGAGTCAGACTCAATGCCCGACCACTGCAGAAGATAGAGAGAAAATGAAAGTCATTCCCTATGCTTCAGCCATAGGTTCTATCATGTATGAAATGTTGTGTACCAGACCTGATGTGTGCCTTGATATTAGTTTAGCAGGGAGGTACCAAAGTAATCCATGAGTGGTACAGCGGTCAAGAACATCCTGAAATACCTGAAAAGGACTAAGGATATGTTTCTCATTTATGGAGGTGACAAAGAGCTTGTCGTAAACGGTTACGTCGATGCAAGCTTTGACACTGATCCGAATTACTCTAAGTCACAATCCGGATACGTATTTTTATTGAATGGTGGAGCTATCTGTTGGTGCAGCTCTAAGCAAAGCATAGTGGCGGGATCTACGTGTGAAGAAGGAATACATAGCTGCTTCGGAAGCAGCAAATGAAGGAGTCTGGATGAAGGAGTTCATATCCGATCTAGGTGTCATACCTAGTGCATCGGGTCCAATGAAAATCTTTTGTGACAATACTGGTGCAATTGCCTTGGCAAAGGAATCCAGATTTCACAAGAGAACCAAGAACATCAAGAGAAGCGTCAATTCCATCCGCGATCAAGTCAAGGAGGGAGACATAGAGATTTGCAAGATACATACGGATCTGAATGTTGCAGACCCATTAACTAAGCCTCTCTCACGAGAAAAACATGATCAACACCATCACATCCTTCCTAGCCTGATCGGCTATATCACTATCGAGCTAATTTTAACTGTGCTACCCGGTCCTTCTTCCCGGAGCACAACTTCCGACGACGATCTAAGCTTACGTCGATCTTCCTCATCTTATTATTTCACCTCAAATAACAAGCTTGATTTCGAGCTTGTGTCGCATCCGTGGTTCCAATAACCTTTCGCTTCATCGTTCCTTTTGCTTGATGTCGTCGCCGTTCAATGGCCTCTTCATAGTACCTCGACAAAATCTGCCGTAATCCCCATCAATATACTGACCTGTTTCAGGATATCAATCAAATTCATGATGAGAAATACCATCCTCCCCCCTCGATGATTGTGTTATCATCGACAACGTCCTTGACTTCCTGCCAACACGTACCTGATTTTTGTTTGGTTGTACCTTACGTTCCGAGATAATCTTGGAATTGTTTCTCGGTATCTCTTGAGATCTTCGAACCCAATCTTTACTTGACACCATATCATAGCTGCATTGAAGCATGACCGTGGTATCCGAATATCAACAAGAACATCGGAAGCATAATACTAAATGTTTCTTGATCAATTATCCAAACACCGTTGTATGGGTAAACCTCATAAATTTCTTGCCCCTTTGTCTAAATGGTTTAATACTTGGAGACCTATCATGCTCTGCCTTTCCTTGGGAAAGTTATACCCTAATACTTGGGTATAAACACCTTTCCTTTCCATTGGTCTGATTATCATAATAATCACATTTTCCTTTCCATTGTTTTGTTTCACCTTTCTTGTAATCTAACTTGTCTGGGCAGTGATAATTCCATCCTTATGTAAACACCTCAGTGTACAAACTCTGTCAGTAAGACCCTGTTACTATTGTTGATGACATTCCGGTAACCACCGATGGACGAGAACTTTGCCTATTGGTCCGCCTCGTCTTGCGAGCAGGAGAATGGTTCTCTCCGTCCCTCGCCCTTGGTACCAACGTTGTTGCCAACATAATTGACAGTCTATGCTCTGACCTGCCTTGCTATCATGACCGTGCAAAATGCTAGCGCCCTTCCTGCTTTTAACCCACATGGTGGGCCCATAACCCACAGTTCCATAGGATCGAAACCTGACTCTCCTGTTTATCCTTTATTCCAAAGTATCATTTGCTCTTGGCTTTGTGTGTTGTCACGAGCCACTGTCCGAGAGATGATCTATTCCCGATGCTCTGAACCCCCTTCTCACACTCTGTTCAGGTATCGATCGTTTGTCCATTCGCTTGAAACTTCCTATTGTACCTTCATATTTTGCTCTTGATGTTTTCTTAAGTTTCAACTCGAGAGATACTTCTGCCACATTCCCTGAATTGTTCATCAGATAATTAACCCTATAAGGGCCAGTTCTCCCAAAGTTACTATTTACTTCCCCACTTAAATCTCGGGACGAGATTTCTTGTAGTGGGGGAGATTTGTAACACCCCAGTGTCTTGCTACAGTAATCCCCTGTTAATGGTGCCATGTCACCAAGTTATTGTTGCTAATCTTCACTTGATCCCAAATCACAATTCAAATTCAAATCTAATCTAAAGTCAAAAATTCATATTTGTCAGACATGAAATCTAAAATGTTCATAATATCCTATAAATTCACTTAATCATTGTCATGTTGGAACCAACCTCTTTTGGATTCCCAAAGTGCCCCTGGAAATTATTTAGTGGTCCAGCAGCATTTAAAATTGGCCTTTTCAATTTCTAAAAATGGTTAGACAACTTCTTTTGGCCTCAAACTTTTTGTGACTTCTATAAATAATGTGCTTGATTTATGTGACAAGTCTCATATCTAGCAAAACTCTTTTAGTCTTACAATTAAATCGAAAACAGTAGCTAGTTAATTACAGAAAAGGAAAAGGAGAAAAAATAGAAAATAAACCAAAATAGATAAAAAGAGAAAAAGGCCCACAAAACCCCCCTGTCCCTAGGACTAGCCCAGCCCAACACCCCCTGTTTCTCCTTCCTACTGCTCATAGCGGCGTGCTGGTCGCGCGCCCGGCGTCCGTGGCCGCGGATGGCCATGTGCCGGCCATCCGCCACATCCCCGGCGGGTCGGCATCGACCCCTCTGCGAAACCCTAGCTCCCCCAATCCCCTCGCTCGTCTCAATCTCTCCTCCCCCGCTTGAGGCCGAACCACACATCACCATGGATCCGTCGATCCCGTGGCCACCATGCTCCCCGGCGCTTGGGGGGATGTCCGTGAACTTCACCTCCGCCGTCTCCTTCGCCTACGTGCATCGAATCGAGCAGGGAGGCCCTGTACGCTCGTCACCGCTGCGTCTTCCTCACCTGCGGCCGCCGCACTGCATCGCCGTCGTCCCGCACTGCCTCCCCAACTCTCTCCGACCACGCCTGCAACATCTCTGTGAGCCCCCCCCCCGGTTAATTCCATCCTTCCCCTTCCCCTTTGTTGCTGTCGTTGTAGCCACCATGGTCGATGCTCGTCGTGGCCGCACCCTTAGGCTGCGCTACTCGCGTCCTGGGTTCTCGGCCAGCGACCGTAGTCGCGTCCCCGCGATGCCCCTGCCCTGCGCTCGCACGCCCGGCCGCCCTCCTCGCCTCTGCCCGCTCGGCCTCGCCTCGCGCGGGCCGCGCCGCCGTCGCCCCTGTCCGCTCGAGGCCCTGTTTCCCCCGCTGCTGCGTTTTGCTCTTGTCTCGCCCGCGGCCGCTCCGCTACCGCTGCAGCATGGTGCCACTACCGCCTGCTCGCGCCCTCCTGCTCCGCCTAGCGCTCGCCGGATCTGCTCGCCGCGCCCGGCCAATCCCGCGGTCCCGCACGCGCGGCCTCGCTCCGGCGCCCGCCCACGCGCCCCCGCTAACGCCTGCACGCCGCCCAGCCAGCCGCGTCCGACCGCCCGCCACCGCTCGCCGCGCCACTGCGCTGGTCGCCGTTGCCGGCCGAGCTCCGGCCACCGCCGCCTACCGCTCGGCCATGGCCGGCCTCGCACGCACAGGCAAGCAAACCCCCCTCCTGGAGGCTTTGTACCTCTGCCGCTGGGGCCGACCCAATTAAATTAGGATAATCCCAATTAGTATTTAACCACCCCCCCCACTAATTAGTCACTGGCAGCGGGCCCCGCAACCAGTTGGTTTATTTTTTAGAACAATCTGTAAAGATGTGAAAATGACAACCGGGCCCCCACTGGCACTGTTCATGGGTGGACCAGTCAACCTTTGACTTGGTCAGCCGGGCCCCATTGGCCCGCTGTCAGCCTCAACAGCCACTTGATGGGTACACTTTTGGGTACCTCCAGCTTTTTCCCATTTAATCTTTTTCGAATTAATAATATACCTGAAAATTCATAAAATGTAATAAACTTTAATAATTCATAGAAAATAATCCGTAACTCCGATGAAAATGTTTTCTATATGAAAGTTGCTCAGAACGACGAGACGAATCTGAATACGCGATCCGTTCGTCTGCCACATGCCACTAACTACCTGAACATGCAACTTTTCCCCTCCGTTTCATCTGTCCGAAAATGCTAAACCTGGGAAAACATTCCCGAATGTTATCCCCCTTCGCCGGTAATGTGTAGCACCGCGTTAGAACACAACTAGCTCCGCATGTTGTCCTGTTATGCTCTTGCTCGCTATGTATTTATTGTTTCTCCCCCCTCTTCTCTCCGGTAGACCCTGAGACTGCCGCTGATGCCGCTGTGTTCAACTACGTTGACGGCGACCCCTCCTTCTTGTCTGAGCAACCAGGCAAGCAAACCCCCCTTGAGCATTCCGATATCGCCCATTTCTTTCCCTCTCATGCCTGCATTAGAACTGCTACTGCTTTTTGTATGATCTTACTCTGATGCATAGCCTGTTTTTGTTACCTGCTTTCACACCTTACCTGCTTATCCTAAACTGCTTAGTATAGGTTGGTTAGTGATCCATCAGTGACACCCCACCTTGTCCCAGTTGCCTTTCTTTATGTTCGATGACTCGATCAACGTGATCGACGTCCAGGCCCCGACACCGCACATCAGCCCCCCTAGTTGTATGACTTTGCAGAGTTACCATCGAGTGCCGAGGGTGGAACCTCTTACGTCACTCCTGATGAGATCTCTGTAGTGTAGCTATTCGGTCGTGGTCATCGAGGGTGATTTTCTCCTTAACCACTTCCGATACGACTCTATCGTGCAACCCCTCAAGTGTAAACCTCGAGGGTGGTTTCTCTTATGTTCACCTTGATGTTTACATCGAGTGGGAATCCGACAAGGGTGATTCCTCAGGTTTTCCCCCTTGGTGTTAGACACACGGTTACTATGGTTACTATGACTTTGCACTGGACCTTGTTACTAAAGACGGGTTGGCCCTGATGGGTACCCGCGCGAGCTTAATTGCGAGTGATGTGGAGTCGGGCGAACCTGAAAGGTGCCCGCGAGATAATTACGAGGCGTGGCCGGGCATTCCTAGCCCTCGCCGCAAGTCCTCGAGATGGGGCAACGGGGTCACACCTTTCGTGAGTCTCTGCTTGTTATTGCGCGTTCCTAATCCACTACGATTTGGATATTTGATCCGAGGGGCCTCTGGCCTGATAGCACTAACCATCACGTGGGCATAGTATGGGCGTTATGCGTCGTATACATCAGCCGAAGCTTAATAGACGTCAGCGACTGAATGGCGCGCGCCGGGTTGGACTGGTAAGCTCCTTTTTTTAAGGAAGTAGCTAGGTCTGCTCATCGGCTGCCCACGCAACGTGCAGGAGCTCCCGGGGAGATGGCCCATGACCCCTGGGGGCATACGTTTAGTCCGGCGTGCTGGCCTCTCTATTAAGCCTAGGTCGGGTTGCGGCGTATTGTTTGGCCGAGGCCGGGCATGACCCAGGAAAGTGTGTCCGGTCGGAGTTAATCGAGCGTGGTGGGTAAGTTGGTGCAACCCTGCAGGGAAGAAAACATCTATCGATACCCTGTCCTACGGTAACGGACACTTGGAGTTGTATCCCGATCGATACAACTAGAACTGGATACTTGTGATGAGAAATGGATTGTGATGAGAAATGGATGGTGATGAGAAATGGATAGTATGGCTCTGGGATTGCTTTCTCGCAGGGAGTCGAGAAAGGATCTCTGGCCGAGGTTGATAACTCTACTGCTACTTTACTTTATGTTACTCTACTCCCTCCTGTTGCTGCAAGATGGTGGTTTTCAGAAGATGCTAATCTTCGATAGGCTAGGCTTTCCCCTTCCCTTCCAGCATTCTGCAGTTTAGTCCACAGATACAACCCATTCCTTTGATACAGATGCATACATAGTTTAGATCTGATGTAAGTCTTGCGAGTACTTTGGATGAGTACTCACGGTTGCTTTGCTACTTCTTTTCCCCCATACCCGATTGTTGTGACCAGATGACGGAGCCCAGGAGCCAGACGACGCCACTGATGTCTACTACTACCCGGAGGATGCCTACTACTACGTGAAGACCGCTGACGACTAGGAGTAGTTAGGAGGCTCCCAGGCAGGAGGCCTTGCCTTTTCGATCATTGTTGCTTTTGTGCTAGCCTTCTTAAGACAATCTTGTTTCACTCATGTCTGTACTCAGATATTGTTGCTCCCGCTGACTCTTGTGTATTCGAGCCTTCGAGGCCCCTGGCTTGTAATATAAAGCTTGTATTATTTTAATTTGTGTCTAGAGTTGTGTTGTGATATCTTCCCGTGAGTCCTTGATCTTGATCGTACACATTTGCGTGTATGATTAGTGTACGATCGAATCTCAGGCAAGTAACATACCGATGACAAAAGGAACAACGTATGTTGTTATGCGGTTTGACCGATAAAGATCTTCGTAGAATATGTAGGAGGCAATATGAGCATCTAGGTTCCGCTATTGGTAATTGACTGGAGACGAGTCTCGGTCATGTCTACATAGTTCTCGAACCCGTAGGGTTCGCACGCTTAACGTTCGGTGACGATCGGTAATATGAGTTTGTGTTTTGATGTACCGAAGGTAGTTTGGAGTCCCGGATATGATCATGGACATGACGAGGAGTCTCGAAATGGTCGAGACATAAAGATTGATATATTGAATGACTATGTTTGAACTTCGGAAGGGTTCTGAGCAAGTTCGGACAAATACCGGAGTACCGGGGGGTTACCGGAACCCCCCGGGGAGTGTAATGGTCCTATTGGGCCTTAGTGGAGAAGAGGAGGAGCAGCCAGGGTAGGTCGCGTGCCCCTCCCCCTCTAGTCCGAATTGGATAAGGAGGGGGGAGGGCGGCGCCCCCCTTTCCTTCCCCCTCTCTCCTCCTTCCCTCTCTCCTACTCCTACTCTTGGAAGGGTTGGAGTCCTACTCCCGGTGGGAGTAGGACTCCCCTTGGGGCGCGCCTAGGAGGGCTGGCCTCTCCCCTTCCTCCACTCCTTTATATACGGGGGAGGGGGCACCCCATAGACTCACAAGTTGATCATTGATTTTTTAGCCGTGTGTGGTGCCCCCCTCCACCATAATCCACCTCAGTTATATCGTAGTGGTGCTTAGGCGAAGCGTTGTTTTGTAAGCATCATCATCGCTGTCATCATGCCATCGTGCTGAGGAAACTCTCCCTCAAAGCTCTACTGGATCGTGAGTTCGCGGGACGTCACCGAGTTGAATGTGTGCAGATCGCGGAGATGTCGTACCTTCCGTGCTAGATCGGTCGATCGTGAAGACGTACGACTACATCAACCGCGTTGTCATAACGCTTCCGCTTACGGTCTACAAGGGTATGTAGACGATACTCTCCCCTCTCGTTGCTATGCATCACCATGATCTTGCATGTGCGTAGGAATTTTTTGAAATTACTGCGTTCCCCAACTGTGGCATCCGAGCCAGGTTTATGCGTAGATGTCATATGCACGAGTAGAACCCAAAGGAGTTGTGGGCGTGGGTATATACATATTGGTTGCTGTCACTAGTTGATTCTTGATTCAGCGGCATTGTTGGATGAAGCGGCCCAGACCGACATTACCCGTACACTTACGAGAGATTGGTTCTACCGACATGCTTCGCACACAGGTGGCTAGTGGGTGTCTGTTTCTCCAGCTTTAGTTGAATCGGATTCAATGAACAGGGTTCTTTCTGAAGATCATTAAGCAATCACTATACCGCGTTGTGGTTTTTTGATGCGTAGGTAAGAACGGTTCTTGCTCAGCCTATAGCAGCCACGTAAAACTTGCAACAACAAAGTAGAGAACGTCTAACTTGTTTTTGCAGGGCATGTGGTGATGTGATATGGTCAAGACATGATGCTAAATTTTATTGTATGAGATGATCATGTTTTGTAACACAGTTATCGGCAACTGGCAGGAGCCATATGGTTGTCGCTTTATTGTATGAAATGCAATCGCCATGTAATTGCTTTACTTTATCACTAAGCGGTAGCGATAGTCGAGGAGGCAATAGTTGGCGTGATGACAACGATGCTTCGATGGAGATCAAGGTGTCAAGCCGGTGACGATGGTGATCATGTCGGTGCTTTGGAGATGGAGATCAAAGGCACAAGATGACGATGGCCATATCATATCACTTAGATTGATTGCATGCGATGTTTATCCTTTATGCATCTTATTTTGCTTAGTTCGGCGGTAGCATTATAAGATGATCTCTCACTAAATTTCAAGGTATAAGTGTTCTCCCTGAGTATGCACCATTGCTAAAGTTCATCGTGCCGAGACATCACGTGATGATCGGGTGTGATAAGCTCTACGTTCACATACAACGGGTGCAAGCCAGTTTTGCACACGCAGAATACTCGGGTTAAACTTGACGAGCCTAGTATATGCAGATATGGCCTCAGGACACTGGAGACCAAAAGGTCGAGCGTGAATCATATAGTAGGTATGACCAACATAGTGATGTTCACCATTGAAACTACTCCATCTCACGTGATGATCAGACATGGTTTAGTTGACGTGGATCACGTGATCACTTAGATGATTAGAGGGATGTCTATCTAAGTGTGAGTTCTTAAGTAATTTGATTAATTGAACTTTAATTTATCATGAACTTAGTACCTGATAGTATTTTGCATGTCTATGTTGTTGTAGATAGATGGCCTGTGTTGTTGTTCCGTTGAATTTTAATGCGTTCCTAGAGAAAGCTAAGTTGAAATATGATGGTAGAAACTACACGGACTGGGTCCGTAACTTGAGGATTATCCTCATTGCTGCATAGAAGAATTACGTCCTGGAAGCACTGCTAGGTGACAAACCCACTGCAGGAGCAACGCCAGATGTTATGAACACCTGGCAGAGCAAAGCTGATGACTACTCGATAGTTCAGTGTGTCATGCTTTACGGCTTAGAACCGGGACTTCAACGACATTTTGAACGTCATGGAGCATATGAGATGTTCCAGGAGTTGAAGTTAATATTTCAAGCAAATGCCCGGATTGAGAGATATGAAGTCTCTAATAAGTTCTACAGCTGCAAGATGGAGGAGAATAGTTCTGTCAGTGAACATATAGTCAGAATGTCTGGGTACCACAACCACTTGACTCAACTGGGAGTTAATCTTCCTGATGGTAGTGTCATTGACAGAGTTCTTCAATCACTGCCACCAAGCTACAAGAGCTTCGTGATGAACTATAATATGTAAGGTATGGATAAGACGATTCCCGAGCTCTTCGCAATGCTAAAGGCTGCAGAGGTAGAAATAAAGAAGGAGCATCAAGTCTTGATGGTCAACAAGACCACCAGTTTCAAGAAAAAAGGTAAAGGAAAGAAGGGGAACTTCAAGAAGAACCGCAAGCCAGTTGTTGTTCAAGTGAAGAAATCCAAGTCTGGACCTAAGCCTAAGACTGAGTGCTTCTACTGCAAAGGAACTGGTCACTAGAAGCGGAACTGCCCCAAGTATTTGGCGGAGAAGAAGGAAGGAAAGTGAAAGGTATATTTAATATACATGTTATTGATGTGTACCTTACTAATTCTCGCAGTAGTGCCTGGGTATTTGATACTAGTTTTGTTGCTAACATTTGCAACTTGAAACAGGGGCTACGGATTAAGCAAAGATTGGCTAAGGACGAGGTGACGATGCACATGGGAAATGGTTCCAAAGTCGATGTGATCGCCGTCGGCACGCTACCTCTACATCTACCTTAAGGATTAGTATTGGACGTAAATAATTGTTATTTGGTGCCAGCGTTGAGCATGAGCATTATATCTGGATCCTGTTTGATGCAAGACGGTTATTCATTTAAATCAAAGAATAATGGTTGTTCTATTTATATGAGTAATATCTTTTATGGTCATGCACCCGTGATGAGTGGTCTATTTTTACTAAATCTTGATAGTAGTGATACACTTGTTCATAGTATTGAATCCAAAAGATGCAAAGTTGATAATGATAGTGCAACTTATTTGTGGCACTGCCGTTTAGGTCATATTGGTGTAAAGCGCATGAAGAAACTCTATTCTGATGGACTTCTGGAATCACTTGATTATGAATCACTTGGTACTTGTGAACCATGCCTCATGAGCAAGATGACTAAAACTCCGTTCTCCGGAACAATAGAGCGAGCAACAGACTTATTGGAAATCATACATACTGATGTATGTGGTCCAATGAACATTGAAGCTCGCGGCGGATATCATTATTTTCTCACATTCATAGATGATTTGAGCATATATGGGTATATCTACTTAATGAAACATAAGTCTGAAACATTTGAAAAGTTCAAAGAATTCCAGAGTGAAGTGGGAAATCATCGTAACAAGAAAATCAAGTTTCTACAATCTGATCATGGAGGCGAATATTTGAGTTATGAGTTTGGACTTCATTTGAAACAATGTGGAATACTTTTGCAACTCACGCCACCTGGAACACCACAGCATAATGGTGTGTCCGAACATCGTAATCGTACTTTACTAGATATGGTGCGATCTATGATGTCTCTCACTGATTTACTGCTATCATTTTGGGGTTACGCTTTAGAGGCAGCTACATTCACATTAAATAGGGCACCATCTAAATCCGTTGAGACGACATCTTATGAACCGTGGTTTAGAAGAAACCCAAGTTGTCGTTTCTTAAAGTTTGGGGCTGCGATGCTTATGTGAAAAAGCATCAACCTAATAAGCTCAAACCCAAATCGAAGAAATGTGTCCTAATAGGATACCCAAAGGAGACTATTGGGTACACCTTCTATCACAGATCCGAAGGCAAGATATTCGTTGCTAAGAATGGATCCTTTCTAGAGAAGGAGTTTCTCTCGAAAGAAGTGAGTGGGAGGAAAGTAGAACTTGACGAGGTAATTGTACCTTCACCCTTATTGGAAAGTAGTTCATCACTAAAATCAGTTCCAGTGATCGCTACACCAGTAAGTGAGGAAGCTAATGATGATGATCATGAAACTTCTGATCAAGTTACTACCGAACCTCGTAGGTTGATGTCTACTACACAACCTTCTTCTTGTAGACGTTGTTGGGCCTCCAAGTGTAGAGATTTGTAGGACAGTAGCAAATTTCCCTCAAGTGGATGACCTAAGGTTTATCAATCCGTGGGAGGCGTAGGATGAAGATGGTCTCTCTCAAACAACCCTGCAACCAAATAACAAAGAGTCTCTTGTGTCCCCAACACACCCAATACAATGGTAAATTGTATAGGTGCACTAGTTCGGCGAAGAGATGGTGATACAAGTGCAATATGGATGGTAGATAACGGTTTTTGTAATCTGAAAATATAAAAACAGCAAGGTAACTAATAATAAAAGTGAGCACAAATGGTATTGCAATGTGTTGAAACAAGGCCTAGGGTTCATACTTTCACTAGTGAAAGTTCTCTCAACAATAATAACATAATTGGATCATATAACTATCCCTCAACATGCAACAAAGAGTCACTCCAAAGTCACTAATAGCAGAGAACAAATGAAGAGATTATTGTAGGGTACGAAACCACCTCAAAGTTATTCTTTCTGATCGATCTATTCAAGAGTCCGTAGTAAAATAACATGAAGGTATTCTTTCCGTTCAATCTATCATAGAGTTTGTACTAGAATAACACCTTAAGACACAAATCAACCAAAACCCTAATGTCACCTAGATACTCCAATGTCACCTCAAGTATCCGTGGGTATGATTATATGATATGTGTCACACAATCTCAGATTCATCTATTCAAACCAACACAAAGTATTTCAAAGAGTGCCCCAAAGTTTCTACTGGAGAGTCAAGACGAAAACGTGTGCCAACCCCTATGCATAAGTTCACGAGGTCATGGAACTCGCAAGTTGATCACCAAAACATACATCAAGTGGATCATGTGATATCCCATTGTCACCACAGATAAGCACATGCAAGACATACATCAAGTGTTCTCAAATCCATAAAGACTCAATCCAATAAGATAACTTCAAAGGGAAAACTCAATTCATCACAAGAGAGTAGAGGGGGAGAAACATCATAAGATCCAAATATAATAGCAAAGCTCGCGATACATCAAGATCGTGCCGACTCAAGAACACGAGAGAGAGAGAGATCAAACACATAGCTACTGGTACACACCCTCAGCCCCGAGGGAGAACTACTCCCTCCTCGTCATGGAGAGCACCGGGATGATGAAGATGGCCACCGGAGAGGGATTCCCCCCTCCGGCGGGGTGCCGGAACGGGTCTAGATTGGTTTTCAGTGGCTACGGAGGCTTCTGGCGGCGGAACGCCCGATCTATTCTGCTCTCCGATGTTTTTAGGGTATATGGATATATATAGGCTAAAGAAGTCGGTCAGGGGATCCACGAGGGGGCCACGAGGGTGGGGGCACGCCCAGGGGGCAGGCGCACCTCCCTACCTCGTGGCCACCTCGAAGCTTCCCTAACGTCTACTCCAAGTCTCCTGGATTGCTTCCGTTCCTAAAATAACTCTTCCGAAGGTTTCATTTCGTTTGGACTCCGTTTGATATTCCTTTTCTTCGAAACACTGAAATAGGCAAGAAAACAAAATTTTGGGCTGGGCCTCCAGTTAATAGGTTAGTCCCAAAAATAATATAAAAGTGTAATAAAGCCCATAAACAACCAAAGCAGATAATATAATAGCATGGAACAATCAAAAATTATAGATACGTTGGAGACGTATCAACATCCCCAAGCTTAATTCCTGCTCGTCCTCGAGTAGGTAAATGATAAAAACAGAATTTTTATGTGGAATGCTACCTAACATATTTATCCATGTAATATTCTTTATTGTGGCATGAATATTCAGATCTGAAAGGTTCAAGATAAAAGTTTAATATCGACATAAAAATAATAATACTTCAAGCATACTGACTAAGCAATCATGTCTTCTCAAAATAACATGGCCAAAGAAAGCTATCCCTACAAAATCATATAGTCTCGCTATGCTCTATCTTCACCACACAAAATATTTAAATCATGCACAACCCCGATCACAAGCCAAGCAATTGTTTCACACTTTTGATGTTCTCAAACTTTTTCAATCTTCATGCAATACATGAGCGTGAGCCATGGACAGAGCACTATAGGTGGAATAGAATGGTGGTTGTGGAGAAGACAAAAGGAGAAGATAGTCTCACATCAACTAGGCATATCAACGGGCTATGGAGATGCCCATCAATATATATCAATGTGAGTGAGTAGGGATTGCCATGCAACGGATGCACTAGAGCTATAAGTGTATGAAAGCTCAAGAAAAGAAACTAAGTGGGTGTGCATCCAACTCGCTTGCTCATGAAGACCTAGGGCATTTTGAGGAAGCCCATCATTGGAATATACAAGCCAAGTTCTACAATGAAAGATTACCACTAGTATATGAAAGTGACAACATAGGAGACTCTCTATCATGAAGATCATGGTGCTACTTTGAAGCACAAGTGTGGAAAAAGGATAGTAGCATTGTCCCTTCTCTCTTTTTCTCTCATTTTTTTTCTTTTTTTGGGCCTTCTCCCTTTTTTATGGCCTACCTTTTTTTCGTCCAGAGTCTCATCCCAACTTTTGGGGGAATCGTAGTCTCCATCGTCCTTTCCTCACATGAGACAATGCTCTAATAATGATGATCATCACACCTTTATTTACTTACAACTCAAGAGTTACAACTCGATACTTAGAACAAAATATGACTCTATATGAATGCCTCCGGCGGTGTACCGGGATGTGCAATGACTCATGAGTGACATGTATGAAATAATTATGAACGGTGGCTTTGCCACAAATACGATGTCAACTACATGATCATGCAAAGCAATATGACAATGATGAAGCGTGTCATAATAACGGAATGGTGGAAAGTTGCATGGCAATATATCTCGGAATGGCTATGGAAATTCCATAATAGGTAGGTATGGTGGCTGTTTTGAGGAAGGTATATGGTGGCTTTATGGTACCGGCGAAAGTTGCGCGGTACTAGAGAGGCTAGCAATGGTGGAAGGATGAGAGTGCGTATAATCCATGGAGTCAACATTAGTCATACAAAACTCACATACTTATTGCAAAAATCTATTAGTTATCGAAACAAAGTATTACGCGCATGCTCCTAGGGGGATAGATTGGTAGGAAAAGACCATCGCTCGTCCCCGACCACCACTCATAAGGAAGGCAATCAATAAATAAATCATGCTCCGGCTTCATCACATAATGGTTCACCATACGTGCATGATACAGGAATCACAAACTTCAACACAAGTATTTCTCAAATTCACAACTACTCAACTAGCATGACTCTAATATCACCATCTTCATATCTCAAAACAATTATCAAGTATAAAACTTCTCATAGTATTCAACGCACTTTATACGAAAGTTTTTATTATATCCCTCTTGGATGCCCATCATATTAGGACAAAATTCATAACCAAAGCAAATTACCATGCTGTTTAGGACTCTCAAAATAATATAAGTGACGCATGAGAGTTCATCTATTTCTATAAAATAAAACCACCACCGTGCTCTAAAAAGATATAAGTGAAGCACTAGAGCAACAACAAACTACTCTGAAAGATATAAGTGAAGATCAATGAGTAGTCGAATAATTATGCAACTATATGAAGACTGTCTAACATTTAAGAATTTAAGATCTTGATATTTTATTCAAACAGCAAGCAAAACAAAATAAAATAAAATGACACTCCAAGCAAAACACATATGTGGTGAATAAAAATATAGCTCCAAGTAAAGTTACCGATGAACGAAGACGAAAGAGGGGATGCCTTCCGGGGCATCCCCAAGCTTAGGCTATTTGGTGTCCTTGGATTTTACCTTGCGGTGCCTTGGGCATGCCCAAGATTAGGCTCTTGCCACTCCTTATTCCTTAGTCCATCGAATCTTCACCCAAAACTTGAAAACTTCACAACACAAAACTTAATAGAAAACTCGTAAGCTCCGTTAGTTTAAGAAAATAAATCACCACTTAAGTACTATTGTGAACTCATTCTAAATTCATATTGGTGTAATATCTACTATATTCCAACTTCTCCATGGTTCATACCCTCCGATACTACTCATAGATTCATCAAAATAAGCAAACAACACATAGAGAACACAATCTGTCAAAAACAGAACAGTCTGTAGTAATCTGTAGGTTTAGAATACGTCTGTAACTCCAAAAATCATGATAAATTAGGAAGTCCTAGGAAATTTGTTTATTAATCTACTTCAAGTGGAATTGGTATTTTATCTCTCTCTGGTGAAAAATGAAAATTATTCTCGTGAGCGCATACTTTCTGTTTTTTACAGCAAGATCAAATAACAATCACCCAAGAAGATCCTAAAGGCTTACTTGGCACAAACACTAATTAAAACATAAAAACACAATCATAACAGAGGATAGATGATTAATTTATTACTAAACAGGAACAAAAAGCAAGGAGCAAAAATAAAATCGGGTTGCCTCCCAACAAGCGCAATCGTTTAACGGCCCTAGCTAGGCATGATAATTTCAATGATGCTCACATAAAAGATAAGAATTGAAATATAAAGAGAGCATAATAAAGAATATGACACATTTAAGTCTAACCCACTTCCTATGCATAGGATTTTGTGAGCAAACAATTTGTGGGAACAAGAATCAACTTCCATAGGAAGGTAAAACAAGCAAATCTTCAAGATTTTCAACACATAGAGAGGAAACTTGATATTATTGCAATTCCTACAAGCATATGTTCCTCCCTCATAATAATTTTCAGTAGTATCATGAATGAATTCAACAATATAGCCATCACATAAAGCATTCTTTTCATGATCTACAAGCATAGAAAACTTACTACTCTCCACATAAGCAAAATTCTTCTCATTCGGAATAGTAGTGGGAGCAAACTCAACAAAATAACTATCACGTGAGGCATAACCCAATTGAAAAATAAAATCAAGATGAAAAGTTTCATGGTTATCCCTGTTCTTTATAGCATACATGTCATCACAATAATCATCATAGATAGCAACTTTGTTCTCATAATCAATTGGAACCTCTTCCAAAATAGTGGATTCATCACTAAATAAAGCCATGACATCTCCAAATCCACTTTCATCAATATAATCATCATAAATAGGAGGCATGCTTTCATCATAATAGATTTTCTCATCTAAACTTGGGGGAGAAAAAATATCATCTTCATCAAACTAGCTTCCCAAACTTGTGGCTTTGCATATCATTAGCATCATGGATATTCAAGGAATTCGTACTAACAACATTGCAATCATGCTCATCATTCAAAGATTTGGTGCCTAACATTTTAATGCATTCTTCTTCTAGCATTTTGGCACAATTATCGGAATCCTTATTTTCATGAAAGATGTTAAAAAGATGAAGCATATGAGGTACCCTCAATTCCATTTTTTGTAATTTTCTTTTATAGACTAAACTAGTGATAAAACAAGAAACTAAAAGATTCGATTGCAAGATCTAAAGATATACCTTCAAGCGCTAACCTCCCCGGCAACAGCGCCAGAAAGAGCTTGATGTCTACTACACAACATTCTTCTTGTAGACGTTGTTGGGCCTCCAAGTGCAGAGGTTTGTAGGAGAGTAGCAAATTTCTCTCAAGTGGATGACCTAAGGTTTATCAATCCGTGGGAGGCGTAGGATGAAGATGGTCTCTCTCAAATAACCCTGCAACCAAATAACAAAGAGTCTCTTGTGCCCCCAACACACCCAATACAATGGTAAATTGTATAGGTGCACTAGTTCGGCGAAGAGATGGTGATACAAGTGCAATATGGATGGTAGATAATGGTTTTTGTAATCTGAAAATATAAAAACAGCAAGGTAACTATTGACAAAGTGAGCACAAACGGTATTGCAATGCGTTGAAACAAGGCCTAGGGTTCATACTTTCACTAGTGCAAGTTCTCTCAACAATAATAACATAATTGGATCATATAACTATCCCTCAACATGCAACAAAGAGTCACTCCAAAGTCACTAATAGTGGAGAACAAATGAAGAGATTATTGTAGGGTACGAAACCACCTCAAAGTTATTCTTTCTGATCGATCTATTCAAGAGTCCGTAGTAAAATAACATGAAGCTATTCTTTCCGTTCAATCTATCATAGAGTTCGTACTAGAATAACATCTTAAGATACAAATTAACCAAAACCCTAATGTCACCTAGATACTCCAATGTCACCTCAAGTATCTATGGGTATGATTATACGATATGCGTCACACAATCTCAGATTCATCTATTCAAACCAACACAAAGTACTTCAAAGAGTGCCCCAAAGTTTCTACCAGAGAGTCAAGACGAAAACGTGTGCCAACCCCTATGCATAAGTTCATGAGGTCATGGAACTCACAAGTTGATCACCAAAACATACATCAAGTGGATCATGTGATATCCCATTGTCACCACAGATAAGCACATGCAAGACATACATCAAGTGTTCTCAAATCCTTAAAGACTCAATCCGATAAGATAACTTCAAAGGGAAAACTCAATTCATCACAAGAGAGTAGAGGGGGAGAAACATCATAAGATCCATGTGACGCCCTCGATTTGATCGTACACTAATCATACACGCAAGTGTGTACGATCAAGATCAAGGACTCATGGGAAGATATCACAACACAACTCTAGACACAAATTAAAATAATACAAGCTTTATATGACAAGCCAGGGCCTCGAGGGCTCGAATACATAAGCTAGAAAACAAAAGAGTCAGCAAAAGCAATAATATATGAGTACATACATAAGTTAGACAAGTTGCCATATATAAAATGGCTAGCACAAACTGGGGTACAAATCGAAAGAGGCGTAGGCCTCCTGCCTGGGACCTCCTAACTACTCCTCGAAGCCGAACTCCATGTAGAATCATCCTCGGGATCCTCTGACTCCTAGAATCCATCATATGGTCGCAATAACCGGGAAAAGGGGAAAAAGAAGTAGCAAAGCAACCGTGAGTACTCATCCAAAGTACTCGCAAGCAAGGATCTACACTACGTATGCATTGGTATCAATGAAATGGGTTGTATCTGTGGACTGGACTGCAGAATGCCAGAATAAGAGGGGGATAGCTAGTCCTATCGAAGACTACGCTTCTGGCAGCCTCCATCTTGAAGTAGTAGAAGAGAGTAGATGGTAAGTTAACCAAGTATCATCGCATAGCATAATCCTACCCGGCGATCCCCCTCCTCGTCGCCCTGTGAGAGAGCAATCACCGGTTGTATCTGGCACTTGGAAGGGTGTGTTTTATTAAGTATCTGGTTCTAGTTGTCATAAGGTCAAGGTACAACTCCGGGTCGTCCTTTTACCGAGGGACACGTCTATTCGAATAGATCAACTTCCCTACAGGGGTGCACCACATTTCCCAACACGCTCGATCCCCTTTGTCCGGACACACTTTCCTGGGTCATGGCCGGCCTCGGAAGATCAACACGTCGCAGCCCCACCTAGGCACAACAGAGAGGTCAGCACGCCGGTCTAAATCCTAAGTGCGCAGAGGTCTGGGCCCATCGCCCATTGCACACCTGCATGTTGCGTACGCGGACGGTGAGTAGACCTAGCAACCTCCATTACAAAGGAAGTTGCGTTACGCGGTCCAACCCGGCGCGCGTCGCTCAGTCGCTGACGTCATGAAGGCTTCGACTGATACCACGACGTCGAGGGCCCATAATTGTTCCCGCGTAGTTGGTTAGTGCGTATAGGCCAGTGGCCAGACTCAGATCAAATACCAAGATCTCGTTAAGCGTGTTATTTTGAAGTAACCACGAACGCCGACCAGGGCCAGGCCCACCTCTCTCCTAGGTGGTCTCAACCTACCCTGTCGCTCCGCCATAAAGTAACAGTTGGGAGCCGTCGGGAACTCAGGCCCACCACTACCTGGATGGAGCCACCTATCCTTTTAGCCCCCACATCGGAATCACTTGCGGGTACTCTACGAGCCAACCCGACTTTAGTCACCACATGTATCATGTGTAATATGTCTAGTATATATCCATGATCACCTCCCAAGTGATCACGACCCGATAGTATACCATGGCAGACAGACAAGAATGTAGGGCCACCGATGGAATACTAGCATCCTATACTAAGCATTTAGAATTACAGGTAAAGGTAACAACAGTAGTAGCAAGGACAGGATATGCATCAGAATAGGATTAACGGAAAGCAGTAGCATCCTACACTACTCTAATGCAAGCAGTAGAGAGAAGAATAGGCGATATCGGGTTGATCAAGGGGGGGGGGGGCTTGCCTGGTTGCTTTGGGAAGAAGGGTTCGTCGGGGATGTAGTCGTACTCAGTGGCATCAGCGCCGGTCTCGGGGTCTACCGGAGAAGAAGAGGGGGAAGAAACAATAAATACGGAGCAAACAAAGCATCTCAAAACATAACGAGGCAATACACGGTGCTAGATATGCCCTAACGCGGTGCTAGGCGATGCCGGCGAAGGGGGGAAACATCCGGGAAAGTATTCCCGGTGTTTGACGTTTTCAGACAAATGAACCGGAGGGGGAAAAGTTGTGTGTTCGCTATGCTAGGTATGTGTGGCGGACGAACGAGCTACGTATCTGGGTTCGTCTCGTCGTCCTGAGCAACTTTCATATATAAAACTTTTTCATCCGAGTTACGGATTATTTTCTATGATTTTTCAAAGATTTAACAATACCCGGAAAAAATCCCTGAAATTTTGCTAAGTATGAGAATTCGTAAATCTTAAACATTTTAAGCTATTTTCAAAAGGCTACAACTATGGATCTATACCTCCTATGATTTTGTGCCCTATATCAATTTTGAGCATTTTTCTGTGATCTACATGTTAGCATCACTTTCATCCATATTAGAGTTCATTTGCTTGACCATCAACGGCTCTAAAGTAGCTATGCAAATAAAGCTATTTTTCATTTTTTCAGTTAACAGAACACACCACTTTGCAATTTTCATAGGATTTAATCCATACATCGAAATGGTTTGGTCCAGTGGGATAAAACGGAGTTTGTCATGTATACTTTCTAATCATATTTTTGTTAGCCTTGTTAACAGTTGTTTAACTGCAGTTTAGGGGCTGCCTAGGGGTTTACTCAATGTAAAAACTAGAAAGCTAGCTAGTAGCTACAGTAGCTACAAGTAGTATTACAGCAAAGCAGCAGCGGCACTAGCAGCAGGCAGCACAAGCGGCAACGGCGACGGGTGCAGATGGCTGCAGGAGGACGCGCGCGAGCACGCACGCACAAGGCGAGGCCACAGCCGGACGGCGACGGCGCGCGCAGGGCGGAGGGGCTGCGCGAGCGGCAGCGGGAGTTGGGCGCGGCCCGACGCGCGTGGGTGGCGCAGCACTCACAGGCAGGCGGGTGGCAAGCCGGGCACGGCGGCTATGGTGAGCAGAGGCGGGGTGCGGCAGCCGCGCAGCGCCGGCAGGCGAGCAGGGGGAGGGGACGCACGCGTGTGCACTGAGCGCGGCCGGCGCGGCCGAGCGAAGGCAGGCGCGGCTCACGGCGGGCGCGAACGGCTGGGTGAGTGCGAGCTCGTGTGGGATCGGACCGCGGCGGCTACGGCGATGGAATCGAACGGGGGTAAGGGGGAATTGAAGGCGCATCTCACTATGGTTCTTTAGGCGAGATCGAGCTGGTCGGGGATGAACCGGAGAGGCGCGAATCGACGACGGGGTCGACGACTGTGGCGGAGAAGATGACGGCGGTGACGAGCATACAAGGCCGCCCTTCTCGATTCGACGTACGTAGGCGAAGTAAAAGACGACGGTGAAGCTCCTGATCATCACCGGGAAGCTCGGAGAGGCTCCGGCACACGAGGTTGACGACGACGCGGCCATGGTTTCGCTCGGGCAATCTCGGGATTGTGTGTGAGATGCGAGGGAGGGGAAAACTGAGGGACTAGGGTTTCGGCGAGAGAGAGAGCGTCGAGGGCTTGCTCTTATCCAACCCCTCGACCGCAGGATGGCCGACATCAACGGCTTCGACGGCCATGGCGGGTGGATGCGTGCCACTCACAGCCTCTGCCTTCTCCTCTGTACTGAGATTGAAGGAGGCCTGTGGTGGGCTGGGCCTAATACTGTAGCAATAGGCCTTTAGTGCATAGTAGACCTTTAGCGTATTCCCTTTTCTGTTTTATATTCTCCCCGCTTTGTACTCTATATTAATACTAGAAAGAGTTTTGATAAATATGAGACTTGTCTCATAAATACTCTGCAATATTATGGGGCTGTCCACAAAGTTTGGGGTCAACTGGAAAATGTCTAGCCTTTTGTTAATTTTGAAAAGGCCGTATTTAGTGTTGTTAACCTTGTTTTAAATAGGTTAGGAGCATCTAATTACTTCTAAAGATTTTTATTCTTATATGAAAATTACTTAGTGATTAATTGTAATACAATGAACATTTTTAATTCACTATTTTATGAAATTATAATTTGACTTGTTTTTTTTTGAATTTGAATTTGATCTCAATTTGAAACAAGTGTGGTTTAGAAAAAGTTTAATTATGATGACATGGCATGATTAGCAAGGGTTTACTATAGCTTAAATATCGGGGTGTCACAATCCAAATATAATAGCAAAGCTCGCGATACATCAAGATCATGCCGACTCAAGAACATGAGAGAGAGAGAGAGAGAGAGAGATATCAAACACATAGCTACTGGTACATACCCTCAGCCCCGAGGGAGAACTACTCCCTCCTCATCATGGAGAGCACCAGGATGATGAAGATGGCTACCGAAGAGGAATTCCCCCCTCAGGCAGGGTGCCGGAACGGGTCTAGATTGGTTTTCGGTGGCTACGGAGTCTTCTAGGCGGAACTCCCGATCTATTCTGCCCCTCGATGTTTTTAGGGTATATGGATATATATAGGCGAAAGAAGTCGGTCAGGGGAGCCACGAGGGGCCACAAGGGTGGGGGCGCGCCCAGGGGGGAAGCGCGCCTCCCTGCCTCGTGGCCACCTAGAAGCTTCCTTAACTTCAACTCCAAGTCTCTTGGATCACGTTCGTTCAAAAAATCACGCTCCCGAAGGTTTCATTCCGTTTGGACTCCATTTGATATTCCTTTTCTACGAAACACTGAAACAAGGGGAAAAATAGAAACTGGCACTAGGCTCTGCGTTAATAGGTTAGTCCAAAAAATAATATAAAAGTGTTTAATAAAGCCCATAAACATCCAAAAGAGATAATATAATAGCATGGAACAATCAAAAATTATATATAAGTTGGAGACGTATCATAGGTCAACCAGAGTAAGATCCGCACCAGAGTGGTGCGGTAATCCTGTTCTGGAAGTCATGTTACTTGACCATGACGAACCTACGAACAATGCAGAAGCGATGATGAGCCCAGATTCCGCAAAATGGCTTGAAGCCATGAAATCTGAGATGGGATCCATGTATGAGAACAAAGTATGGACTTTGGTTGACTTGCCCGATGATCGGCAGGCCATAGAGAATAAATGGATCTTCAATAAGAAGACCGGCATTGATGGTAATGTTATTGTCTACAAAGCTCGACTTGTTGCGAAAGGTTTTTGACAAGTTCAAGGAGTTGACTACGATGAGACCTTCTCACCCGTAGCGATGCTTAAATCCGTCCGAATCATGTTAGAAATTGCCGCATTTTATGATTATGAAATTTGGCAAATGGATGTCAAAACTACATTCCTTAATGGATATCTTAAAGAAGAGTTGTATATGATGCAACCAGAGGTTTTGTCGATCCAAAAGGTGCTAACAAAGTGTGCAAACTCCAGCGATCCATTTATGGACTGGTGCAAGCCTCTCGGAGTTGGAATATACGCTTTGATAGTGTGATCAAAGCATATGGTTTTATACAGACTTTTGAAGAAGCCTGTATTTAAAAGAAAGTGAGTGGGAGTTTCATAGCATTTCTGATATTATATGTAGATGACATATTATTAATCAGAAATGATGCTGAATTTCTGAATATCATAAAAGGATACTTGCATAAGAATTTTTCAATGAAAGACCTCAGTGAAGTTGCTTATATATTGGGCATCAAGATCTATAGAGATAGATCAAGACGCTTAATTGGACTTTCACAAAGCACATACCTTGATAAAGTTTTGAAGAAGTTCAAACTGGATCAGGCAAAGAAAGGGTTCTTGCCTATATTACAAGGTGTGAAGTTGTGTCGCCCCAAGGCCGACGCTCTAGAAGCCTTCCATGTTTTCCGTTGTTCGTCATGTGATTTGTTTTGCTTGTTGCATTCATCATTGCATATTTTGCATGGCATCATGTCATCATGCCATCTTTTTCTTAAAGCTAACTAAAACTCAACTAAATAAATTGCATGGATCTTTGATCCATTTAAATCGAGGGAATTCACATGGTCCCTTGCCCGAACCCCCTCCTAACCCTAACCCTCTCCCTTGCCCGATCCCCATCTCCCTGTTCTTTCCCCTCCCGCAGAGCCGCACACACGCACACATCCAGCGCCAGGAGAGTGCCCGCGCTCGATCCCATGGCCGCGCCTCCCTGTCGTCGTTGCTGCTCCATGCTCCGCCTCCAGCCGCCTCCGTCGTGCTGCCGCCTCGCCATGGACCGGCGCCCGCCGACCCCCTCGCTCTCGCATCCGCGCGCCTCCAGTGCTAGACCCTCGCGCTCCGCCCTCGCTGGAGAAGCGACCAGGCCGGAGCCCCGTCGGCCTCGTCTTCGTCGTCCTGTTCCTTTCATCAACAACAGCCCAGCCCTGTCAGCTCCCGTTGTTCCAGCCCCGCCGCAAGCCCCCTACAAACCATCACCGACCGCTGCCATGCCCGTTCGGTGCCACCACCTCGTCCCCGCGTCGTAGGGCGTCGCCTCCGGCCGAATCCAGCCACCCTCGGCCTCTCCTCGAGCACCCGAGGCCCTGCGAGCCTCCCGCTCGCCCGCATCTGCCTCTGCCCGGTCCGCCGCCAGTTTCCTCCATCGGGCGCCTTGCTCCGCTTCTTGCACATCCGCTGCCGTCGGCAGCGTCTGCAGTTCCACCTCCCTGCCTGAGCTACAAGCTCCATCCATGGTGCCTCCGCTCCGTTCGCTGTTGCCATTGGTCCATTGGGTTCCCGGTGCCCCCCGCGTCCTGCTGGACCAGTGCTTGCCCCGCTGCTGCTTTGACCTCCCCTGGTTCAGCTCATTTCCAACGAACAGCAGCCCGATGGCTTCTTTGTTCCAAGTGTCTTCTGCACGCCAAGGCCCGGTGCACCCCTCGTTTCGCCAAGTACCACGACACCCACGTTCGCCTACAGAATGCGTACCACTACGCCGAAGACCTTGGATGCACCAAGTTCCACTACAAGATGCATCACTACCGCCGCACAAATCGAGAACGGCAAGTTCGAAGACTCCAAGTACCACGACTACCCTCGAGGACATTGGTTCCATCAAGTTCGACTACGAAACGTGTACCACTACTTCCGCTACTGTCACGAGAACGACTACTTCCACTATGACCCGTGAACGACTACTTCCCTCGACATTTTAAACCGCCTCGAAACGCACGCTTCAAAGGTATACCGCTGAGACGACCGCCCGTGAACAAATGCATGTTGTATGAGATGCTTGTGTTTGCACCGTGTTCGAATTTTCACTCGTTTCCATGCCACTAACTCATGGGAACCCGGTAGTCGGGAGCACCCCACCATATCTTGCATGTTCCGCACACTTGTTCTTTTTCACCGGCATCTCAATCGAGTTACCAGAACCGGAACGTTGCCGTGGCACTGTTTTCGTTATTGTCGCCGTGGCACCCTTTCTTTCCACCACGGTGACAAATGTTTCATAATATGCTCAAGTCAACTTTTAACAACAATTGCATAAAACTTGCACATGTCATCCGCATCATGATAATAACATTTAAAGTGTTTAAAATAGTTGTTGCATTAAATTGCTAATGCACATGAGGATTTACCGGAATTGTTGTTTGATGTTTCCGGCCTCATTTAAAATGCCTAACTGTGTATTTTTCTCATGTTTCACCTCTTGCCATGTTTAACAACATTTAATATTGTTGGGTACATAACTGAGAGAACTAAATAAATGAATGTGGTGTTTCGTCCATATGCAACTCGTTGCATATTGAGCTCCACTTAATTTGTAGTATTGCTTGTTGCATTTTGCCATGCCATGCATATTTAAACCGGACATGCATCATACTTGGTTGTGCATCATGCCTTGTTTATGTGATGGTTGTTTACCATGTTGTTTGCTTCTTTCCGGTGTTGCTTCTTCTTGTTAGTTCCGATAACGTCGCGTTTGTGAGGATCCGTTCGACTACGTTGGGTCGTCTACTTCTTGGACTCATTCTTCTTCCTTGCGGCATCTCAAGCAAGATGACCATATCCTCGAAATCACTTCTATCTTTGCTTGCTAGTTGTTCGCTCTATCGCTATGTCGCGCTACCTACCACTTGTTATATCATGCCTCTCATATTGCCATGTCAAGCCTCTAACCCACCTTCCTAGCAAACCGTTGTTTGTCTAAGTTACCGCTTTTGCTCAGCCCCTCTTCTAGCGTTGTTTGTTGCAGGTGAAGCTGAAGTTTGTTCCATGTTGGAACATGGATATGTTGGGATATCACAATATCTCTTATTTAATTAATGCATCTATATACTTGGTAAAGGGCGGAAGGCTCGGCCTTATGCCTCGTGTTTTGTTCCACTCTTGTCGCCTTAGTTTCCATCATACCGGTGTTATGTTCCTTGATTTTGCGTTCCTTACGCGGTTGGGTGTTATGGGAACCCCTTGACAGCTCGCTTTGAATAAAACTCCTCCAGCAAGGCCCAACCTTGGTTTTACATTTGCCTAACAACCTATACCTTTCCCTTGGGAGTATTTAACCCGAGGGTCATCTTTACTTTAACCCCCCCGGGCCAGTGCTTCTCTAAGTGTTGGTCCGAACCGAGCCGCCTGCGGAACCACCTCGGGGAAACTCGAGGGCTAGTTTTGCTCGTAGCCTGTCTCATTCGGTGTTGCCCTGAGAACAAGATACGTGCGACCCCTATCGGGATTGTCAGCACATCGGGTGGCTTTGCTAGTCTTATTTTACCATTGTCGAAATGTCTTGTAACCGAGATTCCGAGACTGATCGGGTCTTCCCGGGAGAAGGAATATCCTTTGTTGACCGTGAGAGCTTGTGATGGGCTAAGTTAGGACACCCCTGCAGGGTTTAAACTTTTGAAAGTCGTGCCTGTGGTTATGTGGCAGATGGGAATTTGTTAATGTCCGGTTGTAGAGAACTTGACACTTGACTTAATTGAAATGCATCAACCGCGTGTGTAGCCGTGATGGTCTCTTTTCGGAGGAGTCCGGGAAGTGAACACGGTCTTGTGTTATGCTTGAACGTAAGTAGCTTCAGGACCACTTCTTGATCACTTCTATCTTCTCGACCGTTGTGTTGCTTCTCTTCTCGCTCTTATTTGCGTATGTTAGCCACCATATATGCTTAGTGCTTGTTGCAGCTTCACCTCACTACCTTCTCCTACCCATAAGCTTAAATAGTCTTGATCTCACAGGTGTGAGATTGTTGAGTCCTCGTGACTCACGGATACTTCCAAACAGTTGCAGGTGCCGAGGATACCAGTGTAGGTGACGCAACAGAGCTCAAGTGGGAGCTCGCTGAAGATCTTGATCGTTGTTATGTGTCTTTTCTGGTTGATCAGTAGTGGAGCCCAATTGGGACTATCGGGGATCTAGCATTTGGGGTTGTCTTCGTTTATTTTGGTTCCGTAGTCGGACCTTTGATTGTACTCTGGATGATGTATGTTTAACTTGTTATTTGTGTGAAGTGGCGATTGTAAGCCAACTCTTTATCCCTTTCTTATTCAGTACATGGGATTGTGTGAAGATTACCCCACTTGCGACTAAACCACCATGCGGTTATGCCTCTAAGTCATGCCTCGACACGTGGGAGATATAGCCGCATCGTGGGTGTTACAAGTTGGTAATCAGAGCCATCCCCGACTTACGAGCCCCCTGCTCGATCGAATCGCTGACGTTGTTGAGTCTAGAATAAAAATGTTTTAAGTCTTAGGATTATATATATATATATATATATATATATATCAGAGAGTAGGATTCTTTTTTCTTCTCAGTCCCTTCGTCGCTCTGGTGAGGCCTCCTGACGTAGAAGTTTTGACTTCCGTCTCCTCAAATTTCACGAATATTTTTTAGGATCACGTGGGTATCTTGGAATAGTTCCAATAGTCTTGTGACGAGAACATTCTTCTTGGTGCCTCATGACATTTAGGGGTTGTGGTAGTGTCCCGGGGAGTTGAGCTCCGAGGTGTTGTCGTTACAATTTTATCATTGCAGTTCTGTAATACCTGAGTTCACGGACATCGAAAATCTCTTTTATGCAGTTGTTGGTGAGATAACCTCGACGCCACCCAGTACTGGGGTAGGAGTTCGGGAGTATTGCCCTAACTCGTATAACGGATGCTTTTCGAAGGTTGAGGTACATGATTTCCGAAGGTTTCTTAGTTATGTGTTGAAGGATGGATACAGCTGGATGTAGGGATTATTAGTTTGGGTGAGATATTATGCTTCCCCTGTATCCCCAACACCTGATTGCATAACCAGAAAGTTTTAGGAGTTTATAAGTGGGAATTCAAGTAGCTCCTAGAATATCTTTCCAACAGACACATGATATGATATGGGGTCTATCATATGTTTGTTCCGGCTTATTCTGCAAGCCAAATCCTTTGTTTTGTTTTGAGTGGTGGTATTCGAGTTGCTTCAATGTCAAGTGTGATTCCATACCTTTCCTAAGCAGTGTTCTCATATTTGTATGGGATTACTAATCCTTCTTGATCATTGAGTTTGTCATCTCAATTTCTTCTCAACTGGTGTGCTCCTCTTCAAGTGGATCCAATCATTTTCAACATCCGCAAGATCAACTCTAAGTATTCTCAACGGTGTTTGTTTCATTCGTCCCAAGTTGTCTTTGTTTTTCCCGCCCTCCCACCCTTTTCTTCAAGGACTCAAGTTTCTTAATCAAGTATCGATGTTATGGATGTGGAGTTTCTTCATTCTTTTCTTTCAAAGTTCTTACCTGGTGATTCTCATGAACATGCTAAGGAAGCTTCAAGTCTATTATTCTTCATTCTTTTTCTTCTCCGGTGGATTCAATTCAAGCTTTGTCGATCATATCCTTTCCTCGTTCCAAATGTTTTCTCATGCTAGTGCACCTCTTAATCATCCACTTCTCGCCATTCATTTGTTTTGGAGTGCTGAAGATATATCAGAAGATTCGAGTTTCCATTCTCAATTCGCTCAAGTTCTTTCGAGGATGTTATCTCATTCAAGCCATTTAATTCAACGGGTGCAATCTCTCTTCAAAATCATTCCAATGGTGTTTCTCGCGAGTGGGCCCTAACCCACAGGTCTTTTCCCTAGGATTTTACCTGACTCTTCTAATTTTTTCGGAGTTATTCTCAAATTCATTTCAAAGTTTGACATAAGAATGAATCATCATCAGTCAAATGCCTTTCTCCAAGATCTTGCAAAATTCTATCATCGTTGGTTCAACCTTTCTAATTTTCATCCCGGAGTATCTCAACAATTCATAGTGGTGTTTCTCGTCGTCGTTCTCGGATTTTGAAGACCGAAGAGGAGTTCCTCTTAAATCCTCACCCGTTCTTCCAAAGATGTGAAGTTCTAGCTTGATGCATTCCTCTCATAATTGTTTTCGATTGTGAGAATTCTTTTCACCCCTCCGGAGCAATTCAGGAGTCTTTTCAGTTTGATTCTCCGAAGGCCATCATTTTGGATTTATTCATTCTGAGCTTTCAGCTCTCATTCTCTAAATCTTACTGGTGCATCGCTCAAGTATTCTCTAATCAGCTCGTGATCCATTTGTTCTCATGTATCTAAATTCCTTCAAGTATCTTTATTCATTTTCCAATTCTTCCAGGTGAATTGTGCCTTTGCTACGTTCATTTTCAATTCTTACGGTGGTTTGTTCAAGATTTCCCTTCCTTTGTTTTCATATCAATTTATTCATTGTTTCAATCCTACCGGTGGTTCGTCGAAGACATTCTCAAGTTTGTGCTATATCTTTCCTCAATCCTTTCCAATGAGAATGAGTAGTATGCCAAATCCACTGCGTGTCATCAATTTAATTGATGAAGGATAAGCATAATGTAATTTTTATTCTTGTTTCCTCGATTATATTCAACTCCTTATTCCAGAGATTCATCAAAATTCTCGGTTTCAATTGTTCATCTTTCTTTTCCGGAGTTCCAAGTTTTCTCGGTTATATCATCACGAAGCTCCATCTAATCATTGCAAGGCTTCAACCTTGTTCGCTTCAAACCTTCAATTCGTTAATGTTATCATTTCCTTACCGGAGTTCTTCATGGAGGCTCTACATGGTAGTTCGTCAAGGATTCCTTTCATTCTTCAATTGTTCTTCAATATTTCTCTCGAAACTAAGATCCGCCAAGCTTTACTCAAAATTAAACATGGTTCTCAACACATGCTTTGATTTGAGGAGTTCAAGTATTCTTCATCTTGTATTCCAAAGTGCAATTCGTTGACCTTATCTTCTGAGATGGTGTTATGTCATTCTTAACAGTTTCCTTTCGTGTTTCATGATTCGCAAGTTGTTAAGAATGAGATATTTTAAACCCATCTTTTTCTCTTTGTTCAGGAGATCCTTTGCAACCCATCAATCTCTTCATTGGAGTTATCTTGGGTTATATTTCACTTAAAGCCTTCCCTAAGGAATGTTGCTATTGCGGTGCTTGGCAATGATCCAAGTTATCTCTCTATCATCTTGGTGGAAGAAGTTTCCTATCTTTTCTAGCTATCAATCAAATCTTTTTCCCATGAGTGGCAGGTTGTTACCTCATAATTTTTAGAAGTTCTCCATAAGCCCACTACAAGCTTATTCATTTCGTTGTTGGTTTTCCAACAATTACGTTATAACCTTCTCGGAAGGGTGCTTCCCAAGCTCATTTGTGGCAGAAGTTGGCATTTTCTTCTCCATTCTTTTATTTAAATGATCTATCTTCTATTCTTTTTTCTGGTGTCATTGTGATGTTGCTCTCTTCACTCATCATCTCGAATTGTGAGGATTGTGCTCTTTTCATGCTTATCCATTTAACCGGAGTGTTGTGTCATCTCTTCAAGTTATTTTCAACTTATCAAGTCTTGCATCTCTTTTCAATCGGAGTGCTGTCCGAATTTGTTGTTCCTTGTTCCTCTTCTCTAACAGAGTGTTTTCAACTTTGTTCATCTTCGTTGTATTCTTTCTTTCAGTTGTTTAACCTCTCAACATTCTTTGGTTTCACTCGTTTGTACACGAAGCAACTTAGTTTACCTCTTCTCTTCCTTTTCTGCTTCTCTCAGGTGCCATCCTAGATCTCGGGACGAGATCCTCTCGTAGTGGTGGAGTGTTGTGACGCCCCAAGACCGACACTCCAGAAGCCTTCCATGTTTTCCGTTGTTCGTCATGTGATTTGTTTTGCTACTTGCATTCATCATTGCATATTTTGCATGGCGTCATGTCATCATGCCATCTTTTTCTTAAAGCTAACTAAAACTCAACTAAATAAATTGCATGGATCTTCGATCCATTTAAATCGAGGGAATTCACATGGTGAAATTCTCTTTAAAACATACCAAAGTCTCCTACTACTATTAGGGAGCTATAATATAATATTCCATCATTTTGGAATTAACCATAGCAAACTTGCATCTTAATCCCCTCTTGTTTTTTTAAAATCTTTTAAAACCTTCTTCTTCTCCAATTACTCATCCTCTAGTTGTGGAGCTTTGATATATCAAAGTAGCCACATGCCAAATGTTAGTTCAATTCCTATTTATTTGGCTCTTCCAAATAAATATTTTGCTTCTCTGTTTTTTTGTTTATTTAGGAGAAGAGACTTTTTTCTCTTAACCGGGGCTGGCCCATCTCTCCTTTTGTTTTTTCCTTTTCTAGGCATTTTATCCCACAACCAGGCTGGCCCATAAGCCCAACCGGCGCCCCCACCTGCTCTAACCCTAGGCCTAGCCGAACCCCCTCCTAACCCTAACCCTAACCCTCTCCCTTGCCTGATCCCCATCTCCCGTTCTTTCCCCTCCCGCGACGCCACACGCGCGGACACATCCAGCGCCAGGAGAGCGCCCGTGCTCGATCCCACGGTCGTGCCTTCCTGTCGCCGTTGCTGCTCCATGCTCCGCCTCTAGCCGCCTCCGTCGTGCTGCCGCCTCGCCATGGACCGGCGCCCGCCGACCCCCTTGCTCTTGCATCCGCGCGCCTCCACTGCCAGACCCCCTCACTCCGCCCTCGCCGGAGAAGCGACCAGACCGGAGCCCCGTTAGCCTCGTCGTCGTCGTCCCGTTCCTTCCATCAGCAGCAGCACAACCCTATCGCTTCCCGTCGCTCCAGCCCCGCCGCAAGCCCCCTGCAAACCGTCGCCGACCGTTGTCGTGCCCGTTTGGCGCCACCACCTCGTCCTGGCGCCGTAGGGCGTCGCCTCCGGCCGGATCCAGCCGCCCTCGGCCTCTCCTCGAGCACCCGAGGCCCTGCGAGCCTCCCGCTCGCCCGCATCTGCCTCTGCCCGGGCCGCCGCCAGTTTCCTCCATCGGGCGCCTTGCTCCGCCTCTTGCACATCCGCTGCCATCGGCAGCGTTTGCACTTCCACCTCCCTGCCTGAGATGCAAGCTCCATCCATGGTGCCTCCGCTCCGTTCGCTGTTGTTGTTGCTCCACTAGGTTACCGGCGACCCCCGCGTCCAGCTGGACCAGTGCTTGTCCTGCTGCTGCTTTGACCTCCCCTGGTTTAGCTCGTTTCCAACGAACAGCAGCCCGATGGCTTCTCTGTTCCAAGTGTCTTCTGCACGCCAAGGTCCGGTGCACCCCTCGTTTCGCCAAGTACCACGACACCCACGTTCACCTACAGAATGTGTACCACTACGCCGAAGACCTTGGATGCACCAAGTTCCACTACAAGATTACCAGTACCGTCGCACAAATCGAGAACGGCAAGTCCGAAGACCGCAAGTACGACGACTACCCTCAAGGACATTGGTTCCATCAAGTTCGACTATGAAACGTGTACCACTACTTCCGCTACCGTCGCGAGAACGACTACTTCCACTGTGACCCGTGAACGACTACTTCCCTCGACATTTTGAACCGCCTCGAAACGCACGCTTCGAAGGTATACCGCTGAGACGACCACCCGTGAACGAATGCATGTTGTATGAGATGCTCGTGTTTGCACCGTGTCCGAATTGTCACTCGTTTCCATGCCACTAACTCGTGGGAACCCGGTAGTCGGGAGCACCCCACCATCTCTTGCATGTTCCGCACACTTGTTCTTTTCCACCGGCATCTCAATCGAGTTATCGGAACCGAAACGTTGCCATGGCACCGTTTTCGTTATCATCGCCGTGGCACCCTTTCTTTCCACCACGGTGACAAATGCTTCATAATATCCTCATGTCAACTTTTAACAAAAAATGCATAAAACTTGCACATGTCATCTGCATCATGATAATAACATTTAAAAAATTTAAAATTGTTGTTGCATTAAATTTCTAATGCACATGAGGATTTACCGGAATTGTTGTTTGATGTTTCTGGCCTCATTTAAAATGCCTAACTGTGTATTTTACTCATGTTTCACCTCTTGCCATGTTTAACAACATTTCATATTATTGGGTACATAAACGGGAGAGAACTAAATAAATGAATGTGGTGTTTCGTCGATATGCAACTCGTTGCATATTGAGCTCCACTTAATTTGTAGTATTGCTTTGTTTCATTTTGCCCTGCCATGCATATTTAAACCGGAGATGCATCATACTTGGTTGTGCATCATGCCTTGTTTATGTGATGGTTGTTTACCATGTTGTTTGCTTCTTTCCGGTGTTGCTTCTTCTTGTTAGTTCCGGTAACGTCGCGTTTGTGAGGATCCGTTCGACTACGTTGGGTTGTATACTTCTTGGACTCGTTCTTCTTCCTTGCAGGACCTCAGGCAAGATGACCATACCCTCGAAATCACTTCTATCTTTGCTTGCTAGTTGTTCGCTCTATCGCTATGTCGCACTACCTACCACTTGTTATATCATGCCTCCCATATTGCCATGTCAAGCCTCTAACCCACCTTCCTAGCAAACCATTGTTTGGCTAAGTTACTGCTTTTGCTCAGCCCCTCTTCTAGCGTTGTTAGTTGCAGGTGAAGCTGAAATTTGTTCCATGTTGGAACATGGATATGTTGGGATATCACAATATCTCTTATTTAATTAATGCATCTATATACTTGGTAAAGGGTGGAAGGCTCGGCCTTATGCCTGGTGTTTTGTTCCACTCTTGCCGCCTTAGTTTCCGTCATACCGGTGTTATGTTCCTTGATTTTGTGTTCCTTACGCGGTTGGGTGTTATGGGAACCCCTTGACCGTTCACTTTGAATAAAACTAAAACTCCTCCAGCAAGGCCCAACCATGGTTTTACATGTGCCTAACAACCTATACCTTTCCCTTGGGAGTAATTAACCCCCCCGAGCCAGTGCTTCTCTAAGTGTTGGTCCGAACCGAGCCGCCTGTGGGGCCACCTCGGGGAAACTCGAGGGCTGGTTTTACTCGTAGCCTTTCTCATCCGGTGTTGCCCTGAGAACGAGATACGTGCGACTCCTATCGGGATTGTCGGCACATTGGGTGGCTTTGCTGGTCTTGTTTTACCATTGTCGAAATGTCTTGTAACCGGGATTCCGAGACTGATCGGGTCTTCCCGGGAGAAGAAATATCCTTCGTTGACCGTGAGAGCTTGTGATGGGCTAACTTGGGACACCCCTGTAGGGTTTAAACTTTTGAAAGTCGTGCCCGCGGTTATGTGGCAGATGGGAAATTGTTAATGTTCGGTTGTAGAGAACTTGACACTTTACTTAATTAAAATGCATCAACCGCGTGCGTAGCTGTGATGGTCTCTTTTCGGCGGAGTCCGGGAAGTGAACACGGTCTTGTGTTATGCTTGAACATAAGTAGCTTCAGGATCACTTCTTGATCACTTCTAGCTTCTCGATCATTGTGTTGCTTCTCTTCTCGCTCTTATTTGCGTATGTTAGCCACCATATATGCTTAGTGCTTGCTGCAGCTCCACCTCACTACCTTCTCCTACCCATAAGCTTAAATAGTCTTGATCTCGCGGGTGTGAGATTGCTGAGTCCTCGTGACTCATAGGTACTTCCAAACAGTTGTAGGTGCCGAGGATACCAGTGCAGGTGATGCAACAGAGCTCAAGTGGGAGCTCACTGAAGATTTTGATCGTTGTTATGTGTCTTTTCCGGTTGATAAGTGGTGGAGCCCAGTTGAGGCGATCGAGGATGTAACACCCCGGATGTAATTTACCTTATTTGTACTCCAACTCTTGCCGTTTCCGGCACTAAGTTATTTTATTTCCTCATTGTCGGTTTTTTGTCTCCGTGTGTTTTCGTCATTGTCATGCGTCTCATATCATGTCATCATGTGCATTGCATTTGCATACGTGTTCGTCTCATGCATCCGAACATTTTCCCCGTTGTCCGTTTTGCATTCCGGCACTCCTATGTCCTCCGGTGTCCCTTTCTACCTCTTTTCATTTGCGGGTGTTAAACATTTTCGGATTGGACCGAGACTTGTCATGCGGCCTTGGTTTACTACCGGTAGACCGCCTGTCAAGTTTCGTACCATTTGGACTTGGTTTGATACTCCAATGGTTAACCGACGGACCGAAAAGGCCTCGTGTGTGTTGCAGCCCAACACCCCTCCAAAGTGGCCCAAAACCCACCTAAACCCCTTCCATCATCTATAGTGTTCGACCATGATCACGTGGCCGAAAACCGCACCTCATTTGGAGCCTCCTAGCTCCCTCTACCTATATATAAGGCCTTCTCCCTCAAAATTCCGGATCAATACACCCTCTAACCCTAGCCCCGCTCCTTCCGCCGCGCCGGACGTGTCCGTTCCGACCGGGCAACGTCCGCCGCCGCCTCCGTGCCAATCATGTTGTGACACTTGTCCCGCCGGACCATCTCCGCAGCCGGCCCAGGAGGCCCAAACCCGGCCCCCGAGGCCCGTTCGCCGCGCCCGCGCCGTCTGGGAGCGCGCGCCGCCCGCGTCTCCACTCCGCCGCCGTCTGCTTCCTTCGTCCCGACGCTGCTCCGCCGCCCGCCGGTGTTGCAGTACGGCCGCTAGAGCCCGCCATCGCCAAGCTCCGCCGCGATGCGCCCTCACCGCGCCACGCCCTTCTCCGCCCGGCGGCGCCGCCGCCAACGCCGCCGTCCACCAAGTCCAGCCGGCCACCTCCTCTTCGGACGAGCTCCGGCCACCTCAGTCTCCGGCGAACAGGATTTCCGGCGACCTCGAAGTCCGTGCTCCGGCGAGATCCGGATCTGGATCTGGATCCAAACTCGGTTGACTTTCCCTCCAAGCCCTAATAATTTTTGCACATATTCATCGCATCATAACTTCCTCATCGTGGCTCCGATTCGCGCGTGTAGCATATCAAAATGTTCGTCTCGATGAGTTGAGCTCATCTTGATGCCCGAAATGCTGTTGGAAGAGGGCTATGTGATGATAGTTTCAGATCTGTTTCAGCAAATGCACTTTTGTCATTTTTACCATGTTTAATGTGTGCATGCTATGATCCCGAGCTCTACATGTGTTTTGAAATATGCCATGTAGTTTTTTGATCTTTGTGGTGACTAGCACAAGCATGCAAAGTAGCTTACTCAATGATGCTGATTTCAGGGACTTAGAATTTCACTAAGTCCTTGCCCTGTCATTATTTTTATGCCATATGTTCATGTTGTTTCCTAGTGATCCGTGCCTCTTTTGAGCATGATCAGTAAGGATGTTTTGTAGATAATGTTGTGCTCTATCCACCCATGTCTTTGTTTGCAATTATGGAGCACACTAGCTTGAGTCAATCGAGCTCTACTTTTGCTGTAAAATGTTCCTGGCAGATTGTTAACATGTTTAGCAATTTTGCCGAGCTTGTTGTTGTTGATCCATGCATGCTATGATGTTGTTCTTGCCATGTCTATTTGCTGGGTGTATGCTTAGTTTGTCATGCAATGCCTCGTAGTGAGTGCATCGAGCTCGTAAACATGCCTACTCGTTATCTGTTTTGCATGCTCCAGTTTTTCACTAAGTCTGAATCTGTTTTCGTTAATTGCTATGTTCACATGCTTGCAATTGTATTTTCGTATCCCTTTTGGCTCATGGTCACTAAGGGACTTTTGTTGTATGCTTTGAGTAGTTTCATGCCATGCCTTGCTTTGCCATGATATGTTCCTGTAGCATGTAGTTTTCGTGCTCTAAACATTGCTTCCTGATGATAAATTCCTGACTTGCTGTTAATTTCACTAAGTCTGAAACCTGATATGTTTTGCACTTTTGTCATGCTTGTTTGGACCTGTTATTGAGTGAATTAGCCGTAGCTCAGTGTTCATATTTTGTCAAGCATCATGAGTAGATCCCTGCCATGTATTTTGTTGTCATTGTGGAGTGTTGTAGCATGTTGTTCTTGATGCATTTAGATGGTCTCGTGCTGATTATCGCAGACCGGTGCCATATTTGTTTTGCTTGCCTTTTCCAAACCGCGCATCCGATTCCGGTGATCTTTATATCGATTTCGACCGAAATCAACTCACCTTTCCAGTGGAACTCTTGGTTTTCCAAGTTGAGGCCAGGTTCAATCATTCCTTTGCAAATCATGCATATGCATCGCATATCGCATCCCGCATATCATACCATGTTTGCATCATGTTGCTTGAGCTTTGCACGTGGTTGATTGTGTTCCTTTTGTTTGTTGTTCTTGCTTGGGTAGAGCCGGGAGACGAGTACGTGAACGAGGAGCCCGTTGAGTACGCTCACAAGGATCAAGGCAACTCTGAGAACTTTGCAGGCAAGATGACCATACACTCAAAATCACTTCTATCTTTGCTTGCCAGATGCTCGCTCTTTTGCTATGCCTATGCTACGATACCTACCACTTGCTTATCATGCCTCCCACATTGCCATGTCAAACCACTAACCCACCTTGTCCTAGCAAACCGTTGTTTGGCTATGTTACCGCTTTGCTCAGCCCCTCTTATAGCGTTGCTAGTTGCAGGTGAAGATTGGAGATCATTCCTTGTTGGAACATGTTTATTGTTGGGTTATCACCATATTATCTTGTTTATCTTAATGCACCTATATACTTGGTAAAGGGTGGAAGGCTCGGCCTTATGCCTAGTGTTTGTTCCACTCTTGTCACCCTAGTTTCCGTCATATCGGTGTTATGTTCCCGGATTTTGCGTTCCTTACACGGTTGGGTTATAATGGGAACCCCTTGACACTTCGCCTTGAATAAAAATCCTCCAGCATGGCCCAACATTGGTTTTACCATTCGCCACCTAGCCTCTTTTTCCCTTGGGTTCCGCGGACTCAAGGGTCATCTTTATTTAAACCCCCGGGCCAGTGCTCCTCTGAGTGTTGGTCCAACCTGTCAGGTGCCGGTGGCCACCAGGGGCAACTCTGGGCTGGCCTACCGGAACCTTGGACAATCCGGTGTGCCCTAAGAACGAGATATGTGTAGCTCCTATCGGGATTTGTCGGCACATTCGGGTGGCTTTGCTAGTTTAGTTTTACCATTGTCGAGATGTCTTGTAACCAGGATGCCGAGTTTGATCGGATTGTCTTGGGAGAAGGAATATCCTTAGTTGACTGTGAGAGCTTGTGATGGGCTAAGTTGGGACTCCCCTGCAGGGATTTGATCTTTCGAAAGCCGTGCCCGCGGTTATGGGCAGATGGGAATTTGTTAATGTCCGGTTGTAGATAACCTGAAACTTAATTTAACTAAAATGCATCAACCGCGTGTGTAACCGTGATGGTCTCTTCTCGGCGGAGTCCGGGAAGTGAACACGGTGTTGGAGTAATGCTTGACGTAGGTTGTTCTAGGATCACTTCTTGATCATAGTGGTTCGGCCGTGCTTTTGCCTTCTCTTATCGCTCTCATTTGCGTATGTTTAGCCACCATATATGCTAGTCGCTTGCTGCAGCTCCACACCATCCCTTTACCTTACCTATAAGCTTAAATAGTCTTGATCGCGAGGGTGTGAGATTGCTGAGTCCCCGTGACTCACAGATTCCTTCCAAAACCAGATGCAGGGACCGATGATACCACTCCAGGTGATTCAACTAAGCTCAAGTGGGAGTTCGATGAAGACTCTCGTCGTTACTACGTGTCTTTCCCAGATGATCAGTAGTGGTGCCCAGTTGGGGCGATCGGGGACTATGTTGCATTTGGGGTTTATCTTCATTTTGGTTACGTAGTCGGACCTTGAGTGTATTTGGATGAATGTAATGTTATTTATGTATTTGTGTGACATGGCGAGTGTAAGCCAACTATGTATCCTTTTCCCTTATTGTATTACATGGGTTGTTGTGAAGATTACCTCACTTGCGACATTGCTTTCAATGCGGTTATGACTCTAAGTCGTGCTTCGACACGTGGGAGATATAGCCGTATCGAGGGCGTTACAGAGGATCTAGCATTTGGGGTTGTCTTCCTTTATTTTGGTTCCGTTATCGGACCTTTGATTGTACTCTGGATGATGTATGTTTAACTTGTTATTTGTGTGAAGTGGCGATTGTAAGCCAACTATTTATCCATTTCTTATTCAGTACATGGGATTGTGTGAAGATTACACCACTTATGACTAAACCACCATGCGGTTATGCCTCTAAGTTGTGCCTCGACACGTGGGAGATATAGCCGCATCGTGGGTGTTACAGAAGTTGAGTCAGACTCAATGCCCGACCACTGCAGAAGATAGAGAGAAAACGAAAGGTGTTCCCTATGCTTCAGCCATAGGCTCTATCATGTATGCAATGCTGTGTACCAGACTGATATGTGCCTTGCTATAAGTTTAGCAGGGAGGTACCAAAGTAATCCAGGAGTGGATCACTGGACAGCGGTCAAGAACATCCTGAAATACCTGAAAAGGGCTAAGGATATGTTTCTCGTATATGGAGGTGACAAAGAGCTCGTCGTAAACGGTTATGTCGATGCAAGTTTTGACACTGATCCGGATGACTCTAAGTCACAGACCGGATACATGTTTTTATTAAATGGAGGAGCTGTCAGTTGGTGCAGCTCCAAGTAGAGCGTCGTGGCGGGATCTACGTGTGAAGTGGAATACATAGCTGTTTCGGAAGTAGCAAAGGAAGGAGTCTGGATGAAGGAGTTCGTATCTGATCTAGGTATCATACCTAGTGCATTGGGTCCAACGAAAATCTTTTGAGACAATACTGGAGCAATTGCCTTGGCAAAGGAATCCAGATTTCACAAGAGAACCAGGCACATCAAGAGACGCTTCAATTCCATCCACGATCAAGTCAAGGAGGGAGACATAGAGATTTGCAAGATATATACGGATCTGAATGTTGCAGACCCGTTGACTAAGCCTCTCTCACGAGCAAAACATGATCAGCACCAAGACTCCATGGGTGTTAGAATCATTACTGTGTAATCTAGATTATTGACTCTAGTGCAAGTGGGAGACTAAAGGAAATATGCCCTAGAGGCAATAATAAAGTTGTTATCTATATTTCCTTATATCATGATAAATGTTTATTTATTTATTTTGGAAATGGAAGGTAGATCATATTCTACCTTATATATTCCAAAAGGCTAAAAGGAAAAGCCTAGAAGCCTTGGTCAAAGGTCACATACAAGATGCTCATATTATGCACCGTGGTGCAAGGCCATGAGCATCCCTGTTAGAGGCCGGGAGATATGGAGGAAGAGGCAAAATCATAACAAAGCAAATCCTAAGCTAAGCTAAGCTATGCCAACAGTTTCTATGACCAGCATACAAGAGCATTTTTGTCTTCTGGGCTTCGTGCACGGTGACTCCAAAGGGATAAGAGCTCAGCTACATACATCCTGGTGTAAGGTAGAGACTAGCGCTTACGGTTGAAGATCCGGTCATTTCTGGCATGCCAAAGAGTGACCAGAGCAGCAGCAATCAGAACATGAAGCTTACGTGAAGCTGGCAAGCGCAAGTGAGCATGCTGTAAGAAAGCCAATAAATCCACAGAGCTAAGAGCAACTTCAAGAAGGTCAAATCTCTCCCACAAGGCACAGGCAGAAGCACATCTCAAAGCTATATGGCTAAAAGACTCGATAGCTGGGCAGATGTCATAGGAAGCATGTGAGGCGATAGAGGTCCACTGTTTTTTTAGCCATATTGTCCCGAGTATTCAGCCGATCCCAGTAGGCCAGCCAGAGGAAGATTCTGTGCTTCAAAGGGATAATTGGATCCCAGACCCATCGTTGAAAACTACTGGTGGCACCTCTGAAAGTTAGCAAGTGATAGAAGAAAGCAGTAGAAATTTGCTTGGCATAAATAGACGAGACCCGTTGATCCTGGTCCGAGGGGGAGGGCTGGATACTGAGAAGATACCACGAAGATCATTTAACTCCCGAGCAGCCATTTGGGAAAGATTGGGGTGTAACTGGTGTAACACCCACGGTGCGGCTATATCTCCCATGTGTCAGAGCACGACTTAGATGCATAACCGCATTGTAGGCATGTCGCAAGAGGGGTAATCTTTACACATCCTATGTACTGAATAAGAAAGAGGTACAGAGTTGGCTTACAATCGCCACTTCACACAATACATAAATATAGCATTACATCATCCAGATACAATCAAGGTCCGACTATGGAACCAGAATAAAGACAACCCCAAATGCATAAGATCCTCAATCGCCCCAACTGGGCTCCACTACTAATCGTCTGGAAAGGAAACGTAGTAACATCCTGAGTCCTCGTCGAACTCCCACCTGAGTTCGGTCGCATCCCCTGGAATGGCATCATCGGCACCTGCATCTACTTTTGTAAGTAATATGTGAGTCACGGGGACTCGGCAATCTCACACCCTCGCGATCAAGACTATTTAAGCTTATGGGTCAGAAAAGGTAGTGAGGTGGAGCTTGTAAGTGCATCTAGTGCCACCCCTAGTTGGTTTTGGAGTATTGACGACAAACCTAGTTGAGGGACTAATGTGTTTGTGAGAATTGCAGGATAACACAGGTAGAAGTCCCTCATTGATTCGGTTTTCGTACCAGAGATGACCCCCAAAAATGTATGAAGACATTGAAGTCAAAGGTGGTATATGAAGATATTCACATTGAAGACTATGACAAGAGAAGACACCACATGAAGCCTATGGAGCTCGAAGACTTAGATCTTCCGTAGTTCTTTTTCTTTTGTGTTGAGTCATAGGAACCACCGTACTGTTAAGTGGGGTCCAAGAGAACCAGTCAGAATGACTGAAGTGATGCCTAACCAAAACCTATGTCTTTGAGTGAATACTATGAGAGCGAATCTTGTCCAGAGTCAGACAAGTCAGCTTTGCTTGTAGCCCAAGTAAAGTTGCCGTGTGAGTTTGAAATCTGACCGTTGGAACACGTGTTAGTTCCTTAGTGACTCAGGGTCATTTCAGACAAATCAGGTCGGGTTGCCAAGTGGCTATAAATAGCCCACCCCCTACAACCATAAACGGTTGGCTGCTCAGATTGAGAGTACGGCTTTTGTCGTTTGAGAGCAACCCACCTTGAAGCCTTTGAGAGAGAATTCATTGCGAGGATAAAGCCCTAACCACCCAAAGCCAAAGAGAATTAGGCATCACTTAAGTCTTCTTGTCTGTGTGATCTGAAGACTTATTACACTTGAGGACTGTGCATCCTCCAGCCGGTTAGGCGTCGCGTTCTGAGCATCCAAGAGACATTGTGGATTGCCGGTGAACGAAGTCTGTGAAGGTTTGGGAGTCTACCTTGAAGACTTACCAGAGTGATTGGGCGAGGTCTGTGTGACCTTAGCTCAAGGGGAATACAGTGAGAACTGGGTGTCCTAAGCTGCGTGTTCAGGACTGGGTGTCGGGGACTGTGTGTCCTAAGGTTTAAATACCTAGCCGCCCTAACCAGACATACAGTTGTCACAGCAACTGGAACTGGTCCAACAAATCATTGTCTTCAACGAGTCACTGGTTTCATCTTCCCTTCCCTTTACTTACTGTTACTCCTTGTGAAGTCATTGTATGTTCGCACTATCTTTTGTCTTCACTGAGTGACTGCATGTTCTGTGTGGCTTCACAATATCTTCCTACCTGATCCTTACTACATTGCTGCTATTAGTCATTGTGCTTTCACTATTGAATACTTGACTATGGCTTGCCTGGTGTAGTCTACCTTCCGCTGCAGGGTAATAGGTTTATTTCTATCGTTTGTCTTCATAACTTCCATGTTTTGAAGACTTTCTTAAAAATCGCCTATTCACCCCCCCTCTAGTCGATATAACGCACTTTCAATTGGTATCAGAGCAAGGTGCTCCCTTGTTCTGTGTGATTCGGTTTAACCACCTGGAGTTTTAGCTATGTCGACTGCAGGGATAATTAAAGTCTCCGATGCGTGTCCCGTCTTCGATGGAACTGAATATCCCTACTGGAAGAATAAGATGCGCAAGCATCTTGAAGCCATTGACGTCGACCTATGGTATGTCGTCGAGAACGGCGTTCCCAAGGCTGGAGAAGGTGTCACTGCTGCTGATGTCAAGAAATTCGTTCAACTGGACTCTACTGCCAAAAATATCATTTGTGGTCATCTGACCAAAGGACAGTATGGCCGTGTGAGTGCTTTGAAAACATCTAAACTAGTCTGGGACTGGCTCTCCAAGGTCAATGAAGGCGTCTCAACCCAGAGAGATCAGAGAATCAGTGTCCTTCGCAACCTCTTCAACCGCTTCAAGCGAAATGACAATGAGAATTTCCAGCTCACATTTGACCGACTCACTGACATCACAAATGAGCTTCAAGCCCTCGGCGCTACTGAGATCACCAAACATGAAGTCGTCAAGACACTACTGAGATCACTTGATAGTTTGTTTGACACCCTAGCCATGATGATTCAAGAACATCCTGATTTTAAGATACTCGATCCGTCTGACATACTTGAGAGGCTCAACACACACGAGTTTCAGCTTTCTGAGAAAAGAGATATCTACGGTCCAAACTATGGGCGAACTCGTGCCTTGAAGGCAAAAGCTGTTTCCTCATCTGAAGAAGAATCTGATAGCAGTTCTGATGATCCTGAAGACATTGGAAGGGAACTTGCTATGCTTGTCAAGAAGTTCCAAAAATTCACCAAGAAGACAGGCTTCAGAAAGTCTTCCCGATCAAGCTCAAGGAATGATGAAGCTTCTGCTCATGACTACAAGAAGAAAACATGTCACAAGTGCAAGAAACTTGGCCACTTCATTTCTGAGTGTCCACAGTGGGACAATGAGAACAAGAAGAAGAAGAAGAGCAAGGAATATGACTCTGACGACAAGAAGAAGAAGAAATACTCAAAGTCTTCTTCCAAGTCTTCCTCAAAGTCTTCATCACACAAGAAGAGCTCATCTGGCAAGGCACGTGCGTTTGTTGGCAAGGAAATGGATTCAGAGGAGGAGTCCGCTTCTGAGGAGGCGGAGGTGGAGTTTGAGGAGGAGTCCGATTCAGGCGTCGCAAGTCTGGCTACAACATACGTTGCCAAGTCCATCTTCAACATTGAAGACAATGACCTCGTCACCGACACCGATGCAAATGACAAGGACTACTCCGCTTCTACCTACTGCTTCATGGCACGCGGTGCCAAGGTAAACACACGCACTACTCACTATCAAACATCTAGTGACGATGACTCTGATTGTGGTTCAAAACCCAGCTACAAAACACTTGCTAAAATTGTAACTGAACAACAGAAAGCTATGGAACATATTCAAAAACTGTTAGACAGAAGCGATGATCTGTTAGCTGCTGAAATGACTCGATCTGAATCCTTAATTGAAGACATAAAAAATCTTCACGTTAAGTATCAGGAACTTGAAAGTCGTCATGAAACTCTCTCAACAACTCATGAAAAGCTTTCCTATGATTATCTTCAAAGGAAGCAAGATCTTGAGAAATTGAGAGCGGCTCATGAAGATCTTCAAAAGGAAAGCGAGTCACTTCCCGCCAAACAGATCAGTTCCGCTCAGGAAGGATTTGAACCACCATGTCTTAAATGCATTGAGCGTGATAATTCTACTTCTGTTGCTGAATGTTCTACTGCTACTGCTGTTGCAATATCTTCAACTGTTGATGTGGTAACTAACCCCTCTGCTGAGGATACCACCGCTATTGCTGATGAGAATGCTAGGTTGAAGACATTGCTTGAAACAGGGATGTACAAAACTCTTAAAGGGCATCAGACACTATGTGATGTCCTCAAAAAGCAGATTCTGAACCGAAACCCGAGGAAAGAAGGTGTTGGGTTCGTAAGGAAAATGAATGCTGATGGCTCTTACTGGAAACCTGAGCAGTACCCCAAAACCATGTGGGTTGCTGCAAAGGAACCTTCAGCAGATCCATCCAATCTATCTGGCTTCACTTGTGCTAACCCCATTATCATTGATGAATCCTTTGATGCAAACTATATACTGTTTAAGAATCAGAATGGTGAAGTGTTTGCCAGGTACATTGGTACTAACTGCAGGAATGGACCGCCTATGAAGAAGATCTGGGTTCCGAAAAGGTGTCTGGAGAATCTTCCTGTGAATGTCATCATGACACCTCAGGTGAAGAAGACAAACCTCAGACCAAAGGCTTCATACGGTCCAAAGGCTTCATACAGACAGAGGACTCACCTGAGCCGCACTAACGCAAATGTTTTGCAGGGAAACCATACTCAGGCATATGAATATGAGAGCAGTTCATCAAACCGTCATGTTCATAAGACCAAGAACTATTCTGCTTATTCTTATGAGTACTATTGTCCGCCTGCAAGACTGTTTGCTAGGGCTCCAAAGCCAAAATTCTCAGATGCTGCACTTAGACTTATTGCTCCTAAGCCACCCTTGAAGATGTGGGTGGCTAAGAAAGCTTAACTCTCTTTTGCAGGGAAAGGTCTCCAGCAGAAAACCAAAATCATCTGACGCTATTGCTGGGGACCTTAAACATCTTGTAGGGCGCAAGATCAAATGCCCGAATGGTCTTACTATGTACTTCGTTCCTGAATCGCTTGCTACTCTCCCTATTAGTCCTAATCTGGATCTAAGCTTTCATAACCCATTGGTTCGTCAAATGTTTTTGCTTCACAATGCTCTTGGTGAAGCCTATCCCCCTAACTGCACTGTAGGGTACGACACCAGCGTCTTCAGAATGGATTATTGATAGTGGGTGTACAAATCACATGATTGGCAAAAGAAGCCTTCTCATGGACTCAACCTTACGTCCATCCAACAAGAGTCACATCACATTTGCTGACACTGGTAAAAGTAAGGTATTGGGTCTAGGTAGAGTTGCAATCTCAAGGGATCAACACATGGATAAAGTCATGCTTGTTGAATCCCTTGGATTCAACTTAATGTCTGTCTCAATGCTTTGCGATTTGAACATGATTGTAATATTTGGAAAATATTGTTGCCTTGTACTAATGGAATCTGACAAGTCTCTAGTATTTGAAGGGTATCGAAAAGATGATTTGTATGTGGTAGATTTCTCAGCAGGACCACAGCTTGCCGTATGTCTTCTAGCAAAAGCTTCAGAATGCTGGCTCTGGCATCGGAGGCTAGGGCATGCTAGCATGAGGAACCTCCACACCCTTGCAAAGAAGAAGCATGTCATAGGCATTGAGGGCGTCAAGTTCAAGAAAGATCACTTATGCGGTGCCTGTGAAGCAGGGAAGATGACGAGGGCCAAACATCCCTCGAAGACAATCATGACCACTACTCGACCCTTCGAACTGCTTCACATGGATCTTTTCGGTCCCACTCATTACTCAACTCTTACTACTACTGCTTGTCTCTATGGCTTTGTCATTGTTGATGATTATTCTAGATATACTTAGGTGCACATAATCCTTTACAAGACTGAAGTGCAGGATGTCTTCAGACGCTTCGCCAATCGAGCTATGAACAATTATGGCACCAAGATAAAGCACATCAGAAGTGACAATGGCACTGAATTCAAGAACACTGGCCTTGATACATATCTTGATACCTTGGGCATCACACATGAATTCTCGGCTCCGTACACGCCACAGCAGAATGGCGTCGTCGAACGCAAGAACAGAACACTCATTGAGATGGCCAGAACGATGCTAGATGAATACAAGACTCCAAGAAAATTCTGGCCTGAAGCCATTGATACTGCATGCCATACAATCAATCATGTTTATCTTCACAAGCTTCTGAACAAGACATCTTATGAGCTCCTTACTGGCAAGAAGCCAAATGTCAGTTACTTCAGAGTATTTGGAGCCAGGTGCTGGATCAAGGACCCACATCACACCTCAAAGTTTGCACCAAAAGCACATGAGGGTTTTATGCTTGTATATGGAAAGGATTCGCACTCCTACAAAGTCTTCAATCTCTTTCATTACAAAGTGGTTGAAACTGTGGATGTGCGGTTCGATGAGACCAATGGTTCACAAAGAGAGCAACTGCCAAATGTGCTAGATGAAGTTCCATCCAGTGAATCAATCAAGCTAATGGGAACTAGAGAAATTATACCTTCTGAAGCTCATCCTGAAGAAGAACTTATCATCTCAGCACCTGATCAACATGAAGACAATGCTCAGCCTGAAGACATTCCTTCTAACAACAACAATGACCAGCAAGAGCAAAATCTTCTCCCTGTACATCCTCGTGTTGCCAATGAAGTGCAGATTGAAAGAATAATTGATAGCATCAATGCACCCGGTCCACTCACTCGTTCAAGGGCAACTCAGCTAGCAAATTTCTGTGGGCACTTCGCATTCGTCTCAATAACAGAACCCAAGAAAGTTGAAGAAGCCTTCATGGAACCTGAATGGATTCAAGCTATGCAAGAAGAGCTTCATCAGTTTGAGCTGAATAATGTATGGGAACTGGTTAAGCATCCTGATCCACGGAAGCACAATATAATAGGCACCAAATGGATATACCGCAACAAGCAAGATGAGCATGGTCAAGTTGTCAGAAACAAAGCTCGTCTCGTTGCTCAAGGATATACTCAAGTGGAAGGCATTGACTTCGATGAAACATTTGCTCCCGTGGCTAGACTTGAAGCCATACACATATTGCTGGCATATGCAAATCATCATAACATACTTCTATATCAAATGGATGTGAAGAGTGCTTTTCTTAATGGCAAGATTGAAGAAGAAGTGTATGTTGCACAACCGCCTGGCTTTAAGATCCAAAACATCTTGACATGGTATACAAACTCAACAAGGCACTGTATGGCCTCAAACAAGCCCCTCGGGCCTGGTATTACACACTCAAATACTTCCTGAAGAGCAAAGGCTTCATACCTGGTTCCCTAGACCCCACTCTCTTCATGAAGACATATGATGGTGAACTGTTTGTGTGCCAAATATATGTGGATGACATTATCTTCGGCTGCACCAATCAGAAGTATAGTGAAGAGTTTGGATATATGATGCAAGAGCAATATCAGATGTCTATGATGGAAGAGCTAAAGTTCTTCCTCGGTCTTCAAATACGACAACAACGCAACGACATCTTCATATCTCAAGAGAAATATCTCAAAGATTGCCTGAAGAAGTTCGGTATGCAAGACTGCAAAGGCTTCACGACACCAATGCCAGCCAAACATCATCTGGGTCCCGACGACAATGGTAAAGAGTTCGATCAAAAGGTATACCGCTCCATGATTGGTTCTTTACTTTATCTATGTGCATATAGGCCAGATATTATGCTTAGTGTTTGCATGTGTGCTCGAGTTCAAGCGGCACCAAAGGAGTCGCATCACTTAGCTGTGAAGCGAATTCTTCGATATTTGGCTCACACCCCAACTCTAGGATTATGGTATCCAAAGGGCTCAGAGTTTGATCTGGTTGGATTCTCGGATGCTGATTATGTTGGTGACAAAGTTGATCGCAAGTCTACATCAGGCACATGTCACTTTCTGGGACGATCACTTGTATGTTGGTCTTCAAAGAAGCAGAACTGTGTATCTCTCTCCACTGCTGAATCTGAATACATTGCTGCTGGATCTTGTTGCGCTCAGCTTCTGTGGATGAAGCAAACACTCAAAGACTATGGCATTCATCTGAAGCAAGTGCCACTTTACTGCGACAACGAAAGCGCCATCAAGATTGCCAACAACCCAGTTCAGCACTCGAAGACAAAACACATTGAAATTCGTCATCACTTTCTCAGAGATCATGTTGTGAAGGAAGATATTGATATCATACACGTCAACACTGAAGAGCAATTGGCAGATATCTTCACCAAGCCCTTAGATGAGAAGAGATTTTCCAAGTTACGGTGTGAGCTAAATATCCTGGAATCCTCAAATGTCCTGTGATCAGGCACACATCCTAACCCTTATGCATATTGATGACTTAGATGTGCAACACACGAAGTAAAGTATATCTTCAATCAATGAAGACATACATTCTAAGTGTGAATACATTAATGTGGAATTTGACTTCGGAGCGCCACGATAATTGTGCGTCGTGTCTGGATCTAATACTTCCTATAAGGTGGGTAACGCCACCACGAAATGTTCTATTTTGAAGTGTTTCACTCATGGCGTTACATTTGCTATGTCTTCACATTTAGCTTGGCTTCAATCTCAACATATCTTCATGATTATCTTCACTATGTTGATTATATAGATATATATATCTACTAGTGTTCTGTCCTCTACAGCATTCACTTATAGCTATGACTTCTTGTTGAATCTTTTGAACTAAGTGAATGTGATCGGACCCTAACCTCTCTATGCTTTCTATCTCAAATTCTATCTCTCCAAATCATATGCATTCTATTGAAACTGTCGAATGTCTTCTCTGCGTCCTTGTCAGCAGAAGATACAGAGACAACCATTAAGTCTGTTTTCAATGCTCATTCCTCCACATAAAACCCGGAGAAGAAGGAACGACCACCCGACAATCCAGGCGTGCGTGGGACGTGGAACAAACCCCAAAATTCCGCATAATGACCACGTGTTCCTCAGATGCGAATCGCCAGGGGCACCTGTATATTAACGCAGTGCCGCCCCTGTGCCTATAAATACACACTTCACAGCGGTCATTATCTCTTCTTCCACTCTCGAACCCTAGCGCCACCGCTAGCCCTCGACGACACCGGCGACGAAGCGCTTCACTGCCGCAACCTCTCCGACGCCGTCTTCACGCCGACCGCGGACATCGTCCTCTCCGCCGTCGCCGTAGGTGTCCTCCGTCGCCAAGTTAGGGCATGGAAGATTGAACTGCTCGGCCTCATCTCCCACTCCGTCTAGCAGTTCTTAGTGTGGTAAATAAAACTTCCTTTTTACAGCATCGTTGATCCTATGGCTTTGTCACTTTCTACCACAAGCAGTTTCTATTCACACAAGTTAGATCTCTCTCATACTGCATCTCATAACATGCCTACTATATTCACTTATGCTTCACAAAGTAGTTAGATTCCTCACTTGTACTGATCTGTGGATTCGTACAAATCTGGAACGAACTCCTTATCTATGAGTGAATGTCTTCGCACGATGAGGTCAATGTCTTCTAAACTGATTTATCTTCAAAATCTTCTGAGAATGCATATGACCTCTTCCCCTTCCCTCGCACCTTAATAATTTCACAGGTACATGTCCGTGGGAGAATCCTTTGGTTCTCATAGTCTGCATTCATTTGCAGAATTCTTACAGCATCACATAAATTCTCCCGAAGCCAGTTCCTGTTTGACCAGCAAGCGAAAACCTTTGAAGCCTTTGAACGTGTTGAAGCCTTTCAGTTTAAAGTTTATGGCTTCAGAGAAATCAGCAAGGAAGGGTGGCAGAAAGCGTCATGGAGAAACATCTAGAGATCTGCCAGATGACCTCTCAGAACTGTACAAGACAGATCCTGAAGAGGATTACAATCAGCGCAAGACCCGAATCCAATGGATTCGAAGATATTGGGCAGAACAATGGTTCAAATACCGATTTGTAACCCAGGAATATGCTGAGAAAAATGCCATCAAGAGACCGTGGGGAGACATCCTATACAAGAATCTTCTACCCAGGTCCAGAGATGAAGTCATTGAACAAGGCTTCTATCCCTGCATGGTCCGTGGGCCACAGCCTGCTGATGCACACCCATCGTCACTACTATGGTGTCGTGACGACAACCTGTTCAAGTGCAACTTCCAGTTTGTCCAGAACTCAGCGAAGCAAAACAAGAAGACATTGGGACTAGACTTCAACCCTGGTCCCTCAGCTCCAAGGGCTAATGGCACACGAGATGCAGAACCCAATGTCATCGGTCCTTTCTACAACCTTGAAGGCCTCATCACCCACATCTTGGTTCAAGGGACTGCAGTGAATGAGCCTGCAGCTGACGCTGAATCAGATGAAGTGCCTGCAGTGCTGAAGACAAAGAAGCTGAAGAAGCCTAAAGCTTCAAAGCCTGCCCCTTCACCAAAAATCTCACGGGAGAATCCACTGGCAACTGCACCTCCTGAAGACAGTGTGCAGTCCGAAGACTTATCACGCATCTCCAAGCCCCAGAAGGTCAAGATGCCTCTGCCTCACACCGGCCAAGAGCTAACAGCCGCTGCCATTCTACGTAATGACGCCATCGATCTGTCAAGTGATGAAGATCTTGCAGATGACGCTCTTGAGCAACTCATCAAGAGCAAAGAAGAAGCAGAAATCTTCAATGATCTGCATCTCTTTGATGTAACCATCATCCACAACTTCATTGATGAGTGGTTTGACACGCCAAACATCAGCTTCGAAGATCTGCAGCTACCCATTGGCCTCGGTGTCGCCTTCCAAGGCGCCATTGCTTCAGAGCTAGCTGTCGCCCAGCGCATTGTTGAACTGAAGCAAAAGATTGACTATGAAAAGGCTCAATTCAAGAAGCATATGGCCAAGCTCAGCGTGCAAGAAGTGAAAAACTTCAAGACAATGATGCATGAGCTCAAGGAAGCCTTTGTAAAGAAACACGCAGAAGCTCAGGGTTCGCGTGAGTGCATGAAGTCTCTGGCTGACAGATGTGTGCAAGCCTACAATGAGGCTCAGAAGCGCAAGGCCCTTGGGCGTCCTGGCATCGACCCCAGGATGGCCGCGAAGAAGAATAAGAAGCCTGCTACGGCTGAACCCAACGCACCAAGGCAGGAAGCAGTTCCGATTGTCTTCCCAACTAGACTGACTGGCTCGAAGCCAAAAAGGCGGTCAACCGCTTCAGAGCTCAAGAAGACAAGGACTACTGAGGCTGAAGCCAGGAAGAGGAAACATCCTGAAGCCTCTCCTACTGCCCCCTCCAAAAAGAAGAGGAAGACCAAGAAAGATCGGGCTGCTCCCACAGAGCCTTTGATAGTTGAACCCATTTCCTGAAGGTGAACGTCAACTGACAATCCATGAGCCTGCTTCCACAGAGGCTCATGAAGCTGAAGACTTTCCAGCAGCTGATCCCATCGCTGCTGAAGACATTGGTCAACATGACCATGTAGAAGATGGTGCAGTCCTTCCTCAGCTCGAGAACAGCGAACTCATCAGCATTGGTCGTCCACTGACGCCAATTGCATAGGATGCTTCATGGGCGGATCGCCCACAAGAGGAAGAAGACCTTGAGGCCCAGCCAACTCCAACTCCATAGGCGTCGCCTGCGTTGCGCAGGCTTCGCAAAGGTCCAAGGCCTCAAGTCTCTGCTGAAGACATTCCGGCTGCATTAGCCATGGAAGAAGAAGTCCCCCAAGTTGCCACTCCCCTATCCCACCAAGAAGCAGTTCTCAAGGAGAACGTGCTTGAAAATCTTGCGGCTGCCACAACCACCAATGAAGCTAATGTGGAGCCCTCCCCAACAAAAGCATGAGAAGACAGCGAAGCCACTGATCCCGCCACTTCTGTTCCTGAGTCTGCTGCCGGTCCCCAGTTCGACTATCATGTTGAGCACAAGCCTCAGGTACAGAAGCCAATCCCAAGATTGCCAAGGTTCCCAGGTCTTGCATCAACACCTGGCTCCTTCAACATCAATGGCTTCAGAGCAGACAACACGTTCTTTGATAGCTCCAGGAACCCCTACTCAAGGGAAAGGATATCATCTGATCGGTTCTAGAGCTATCCGCAACGAAGCTATTACTCATGCATTCTTTACAACCAAGGTCGCATCTTCCCACACAAGCGCCTTGACATTGAAGCTATAGCTGGTCTGCCCTGTCTAGAAGAAGCTTTGGATTGCTTCAAGGAAGTTGGACTGCTGCCGTTCATTACTGACCAAGAGCATTGGAATGAAGAGTTGCTGCTCCAATTCTATGCCACACTTCACATCCGCGGGTATAGCGGAGATCCAAAGACTTGGGTCCTGGAGTAGATGACTGGAAATGTTCATCACGAAGCCAAAGCCTTTGACATCATTGAGCTCACTGGTTTGCCCACTCCTGGCAATCTCTACGAGCATGGCTGTCAGCTGCATAGTGAAGCTATTGAGAGCATCTTTCAGAAGCCTGAACCTAATATGAGTCAGATGCTCAGCATGATGAAGCCATTGCCCCAAGATGCTGCTTATCCCACGGAGTTCTTTGTTGAAGACCTTAAGTATCTGCCAAGAACCATTTATCACATCATCAGGCGAACTCTCTGGCCCATCAAAGGGCATTCTCCACATGCCAAGCTTGAGGGTGCAATGAAGACTTTGATCTTCTATATTCTTCATGGCAAATGCTTCAATGCACAGGACTTCTTCATTCGCCAACTTGCTGCATCAGGCTCTGATCTGTTTGGCTTGAAGTTCTACGCCCCATGGGTAATGCGGCTAATCAAACTTCACTCCGCTGTCTCATATCAGCCATCTGCTCGCAATCATCAGATTTTCTGCCTGATGTGGATATCTCTATTGAAGCCATCTATCATGAGCCTGCCAAGGAACCTCTAAGTCTTCAGAATGCAGAGCATCAGAGTTTCTCTCAGAACACTGAAGGAGTTGAAGCAGTCACTCGTGTGTATCCTTTGGCTGGCACTACACGTGCACCACACCCTACTTCCACTGAAGCCACTGATAGTACAACTGCTCCACGACCCAAGAAGCGCACTCGTGTTCTCAACGATCGAGAGCTTCTTGTGGCACTTCATCAGAAACAGGATAGGCATCACAACTGGCTGAAGCGTCAGATGCAAAGCCTCTTGGTGGATGTTAATCGCATTCGCAATCTTGCCACCAAGAATGCTTTCGTTGCCCATGAAACCTGTCGCCGCACATGGAAAGGGCTAACGATGATGTGTTCTGAAGATGATCTTCAAGAGGATGGCTTCACTGAGCGATTCAAGTTTGCACACCTCCTCGAAGGGCTGTGCTGCTATGAACTCCATCCCTTGAAGACTCTGAGTTCTCTTCCTCTGCTGCAACTGTGACTGCCAGAGTTATCGAGGATGAAGACGATGCTACCTCACCACCACCCCCTTCAGCATGCTTCGACTCTGCTCCAAGCTCTTCAGCACCGCCAAACACCACCAACGACCCTGCTACTTCACCTACTCCTCATGGGAACGAGTAGAGGCTCTATGTCTTCAAACCTTTTTGGTCCTTACTGACAAAAGGGGGAGAAGCATATGAGGTTGATAGTCTTCAAGCGGGTCCATATGGGCGGGTGCTTTATATTTTTCTTCGTGCTTACAACTCTTGTTTTGCTACATTTGGTTCTTTTGAGTTGTAACACTTAAACTCGATGGTCGCCTGCTACTTATCTGCCACCTTGCTTTGCGATGATAAATTCCGCATGTGCGACAATAAATTCCTCACTTAGATCATTTTGTAGACGTCCATTTTCCATTATGCATGTCATTATCTTCATATACTTTCACATGCATAGTGGATTGTCATCATAAGTTGAAGTGGATCTCCACAAGTACAACCTGCCATGTGCATTTGCATTCCAAAAGCAAATTACTTATATGCACATCTTCAGGGGGAGCCCTTGCAACTTATGAAGACAATTCCTTATCCTTTACAATTCCATAGATTATATTCCCGTTGAAAACTTTAACTAGTTTGTCATCAATCACCAAAAAGGGGGAGATTGTAAGTGCATCTGGTGCCACCCCTAGTTGGTTTTGGAGTATTGACGACAAACCTAGTTGAGGGACTAATGTGTTTGTGAGAATTGCAGGATAACATAGGTAGAAGTCCCTCATTGATTCGGTTTTCCTACCAGAGATGACCCCCAAAAATGTATGAAGACATTGAAGTCAAAGGTGGTATATGAAGATATTCACATTGAAGACTATGACAAGAGAAGACACCACATGAAGCCTATGGAGCTCGAAGACTCAGATCTTCCGTAGTTCTTTTTCTTTTGTGTTGAGTCATAGGAACCACCGTACTGTTAAGTGGGGTCCAAGAGAACCAGTCAGAATGACTGAAGTGATGCCTAACCAAAACCTATGTCTTTGAGTGAATACTATGAGAGCGAATCTTGTCCAGAGTCGGACAAGTCAGCTTTGCTTGTAGCCCAAGTAAAGTTACCGTGTGAGTTTGAAATCTGACCGTTGGAACACGTGTCAGTTCCTTAGTAACCCAGGGTCATTTCGGACAAATCAGGTCGGGTTGCCAAGTGGCTATAAATAGCCCACCCCCTACAACCATAAACGGTTGGCTGCTCAGATTGAGAGTACGGCTTTTGTTGTTTGAGAGCAACCCACCTCGAAGCCTTTGAGAGAGAATTCATTGCGAGGATAAAGCCCTAACCACCCAGAGCCAAAGAGAATTAGGCATCACTTAAGTCTTCTTGTCTGTGTGATCTGAAGACTTATTACACTTGAGGACTGTGCATCCTCCAGCCGGTTAGGCATCGCGTTCTGAGCATCCAAGAGACACTGTGGATTGCCAGTGAACGAAGTCTGTGAAGGTTTGGGAGTCTACCTTGAAGACTTACCAGAGTGATTGGGTGAGGTCTGTGTGACCTTAGCTCAAGGGGAATACGGTGAGGACTGGGTGTCCTGAGCTGCGTGTTCAGGACTGGGTGTCCGGGACTGTGTGTCCTAAGGTTTAAATACCTAGCCGCCCTAACCAGACGTACAGTTGTCACAGCAACTGGAACTGGTCCAACAAATCATTGTGTTCAACGAGTCACTGGTTTCATCTTCCCTTCCCTTTACTTACTGTTACTCCTTGTGAAGTCATTGTATGTTCGCACTATCTTTTGTCTTCACTGAGTGACTGCATGTTCTGTGTGGCTTCACAATATCTTCCTACCTGATCCTTACTACATTGCTGCTATTAGTCATTGTGCTTTCACTATTGAATACTTGACTATGGCTTGCCTGGTGTAGTCTACCTTCCGCTGCAGGGTAATAGGTTTATTTCTATCGTTTGTCTTCATAACTTCCACGTTTTGAAGACTTTCTTAAAAATCGCCTATTCACCCCCCTCTAGTCGATATAACGCACTTTCAATTGGTATCAGAGCAAGGTGCTCCCTTGTTCTGTGTGATTCGGTTTAACCACCTGGAGTTTTAGCTATGTCGACTGCAGGGATAATTAAAGTCTCCGCTGCGTGTCCCGTCTTCGATGGAACTGAATATCCCTACTAGAAGAATAAGATGCGCAAGCATCTTGAAGCCATTGACGTCGACCTATGGTATGTCGTCGAGAATGGCGTTCCCAAGGCTGGAGAAGGTGTCACTGCTGCTGATGTCAAGAAATTCGTTCAACTGGACTCTACTGCCAAAAATATCATTTGTGGTCATCTGACCAAAGGACAGTATGGCCGTGTGAGTGCTTTGAAAACATCTAAACTAGTCTGGGACTGGCTCCCCAAGGTCAATGAAGGCGTCTCAACCTAGAGAGATCAGAGAATCAGTGTCCTTCGCAACCTCTTCAACCGCTGCAAGCGAAATGGTGGCTAACTTATGTAAATGAGAGCGAGAAGAGAAGGCAAGGCACAGTCGAGAAGTTATAAGATCAAGAAGTGATCATACAACTACTTACGCTCAAGCATAACACGAGACCTTGTTCTCTTCCCGGACTCCGCCGAAAAGAGACCATCACGGCTACACACGCTGTTGATTCATTTTAGTTAAGTTAAGTGTCAGGTTCTCTACAACCGGATATTAACAAATTCCCATCTGCCCATAACCGCAGGCACGGCTTTCGAAAGTTCAAAACCTTGCAGGGGTGTCCCAACTTAGCCCATCACAAGCTCTCACAGTCAACGAAGGATATTCCTTCTCCCAGGACGACCCGATCAGACTCGGAATCCCGGTTACAAGACATCTCGACAATGGTAAAACAAGACCAGCAAAGCCGCCCAAATGTGCCGACAAATCTCGATAGGAGCTGTACATATCTCGTTCTTAGGGCACACCGATTGTCCAAGATTCCGGTAGGCCAACCCAGAGTTGCCCCTGGTGGCCACCGGCTGCTGACAGGTCGGACCAACACTCAGAGGAGCACTGGCCCGGGGGTTTAAAATAAAGATGACCCTTGAGTCCGCGGAACCCAAGGGAAAAAGGCTTAGGTGGGAAATGGTAAAACCAAGGTTGGGCCTTGCTGGAGGAGTTTTATTCAAGGTGAACTATCAAGGGGTTCCCATTATAACCCAACCGCGTAAGGAACGCAAAATCAAGGAACATAACACCGGTATGACGGAAACTAAGGCGGCAAGAGTGGAACAAAACACCAGGCATAAGGCCGAGACTTCCACCCTTTACCAAGTATATAGATGCATTAAAGTAAACAAGATATAATAATGATATCCCAACAATAACCATGTTCCAACAAGGAACAAACTCCAATCTTCACCTGCAACTAGCAACGCTATAAGAGGGGCTGAACAAAGCGGTAACATAGCCAAACAACGGTTTGCTAGGACAAGGTGGGTTAGAGGTTTGACATGGCAATATGGGAGGCATGATATAGCAGGTGGTAGGTATCGCGGCATAGGCATAGCAATAGAGCGAGCAACTAGCAAGCAAACATAGAAGTAATTTCGAGGGTATGGTTATCTTGCCTGCAAAGTTCTCCGAGTTGACGTAAGCTTGATCCTTGTAAGCTTACTCAACGGGTTACTCGATCACGTACTCGTCTCCCGGCTCTACCCAAGGCAAGAACACAAGCAAGGGAAACACAATCAACCATGGTGCAATCCGCAACCAACATGATGCAAAACATGGCATGATATGCGGGATGTAATATGCAATGCATATGCGTGCTTCGGAAGGGAAAGATTGACCCAGGCCTCAACTTGGCAAACCAAGAGTGCCACTGGAAAGATGAGTCGATTTCGGTCGAAATCGATATAAAGATCACCGGAATCGGATGCATGGTTTGCAAATGGCAAGCAAAACAATAATGGCACAAATCTGCGATTAACAGCACGATGCCATCTAAAATGCAACAAGAAACTAAGCTACTGCACTCTAACATAGCAACAAAGCACATGGCTGGGATCTACTCAAGATGCTTGACAAAAGATGAACACTGAGTTACGGCTAAATCACCCAAGAACAGGTTCAAACAAGCATGGCAAAAGTGCAATAGATAACATCATCACAGACTTAATGAAAATACTAACATGTCAGGAATTAACATCAGGAAGCAATGTTTGGAGCAAGATATCAACATGCGACAGGATCAGGACATAGCAAAGCAAGGCATGGCATGAATCTACTCAAAGCATATAACAAAAGTCCCTCACCGACCATAAGCTAAAAAGGACACAGAAAACATGATGGCACCCATGTAAACATAGCAAGTTTCGTTAACAGATTCAGACTTAGCAGAAAACTGGGCATGGCAAAAACAGAGTTACGTAGGCATGTTTGCGAGCTCGATGCACTCACCACAAGGCATTGCATGAAAAACTAAGCATACACCCAGCAAGAAGAAATGTTCGAGAAGCTAACCATGGCAAGAACCATCTCATAGCATGTGTGGATCAACTACAACACCCTTGGAAAAATTTATTAACACGTAAATAATGTGCCAGGAACATTTTATAGCAAAAGTAGAGCAAGATTGAGTCATGCTAGGATACTCCATAATTGCAAACAAAGACATGGATCGATAGAACATAACGATATCCCAAAATCATCCTTACTGAACATGCTCAAAAGAGGCATGGATCACTTTGTAGCAACATGAATACATGGCATAAAAATAACATCAGGGAAATGACTTTGAAGAATTCTAAGTCCCTGAAATCAGCAACATCACGAGAGCTACTTTGCATGCTTGTGCTAGTCACCACATTGATCACAAAAATACATGGCATACACACCTGTAAAGATGGCATGGCATAGCCCAAAACACATGTAGGGCTCAAGTTCATAGGAGGCACACAATAATCATGGCAAAAATGTCAAATGCTCATAATCTGATAAGAACCAGGAACTAACATTATGAAGCACTCTTCCAACAGCATTTTAGGCATCAAGATGGATTCAAACAAGCATGGTGCAATGGAACAAAATGAAGAGCACATCCTAACGAACATTTTGATATGCCACACGCACGAAACGGATCCGGCAGCAGGCGGCGCGGGGTGAGCGGTGGCGTGCTCGGCGGCGGGCGGCACGGTGGCTGGCGGCGACGGGCGGCGGAGGGCGCGGGCGGCGGCGGCTGGCGGGCGCGGGCGATGCGGAGGAGCGAGCACGCGGGGGCCAGCGTCGGGCCTGGCGGGCCGCGGCGCGCGCGGTGGACGGTGGGAAACGTGACGGCTCACGACTGGCTGGGGCGCGACGGCGATTTTCATCCGGTGCGGACCGGACGTGTCCGGCGGCGGCGGGGATGGATCTAGGGTTTTTGTACCGCGAATTGGACGGGGAGAGCACATATTTATAGGTAGAGGGAGCTAGGAGAGTCCAAATGAGGTGCGGTTTTTGGCCACGCAATCGTGATCGAACGAGCGAGAGGATGGAGGGGGTTTGGATGGGTTTTGGGCCACTTTGGAGGGGTGTTGGGTTGCAACACACACGAGGCCTTTACGGTTCCTCGGTTAACCGTTGGAGTATCAAACGGACTCCAAATGGTACGAAACTTGACAGGCGGTCTACCGGTGGTATACCAAGGCCGCTTGGCAAATCTCGGTCCAATCGGAGAACATTTAACACTCGCACAAGAAAAGAGGCAAAAGGGAATGCCGGAGGACGTATGAGTGACGGAATGCAAAACGGACAACGGGGAAAATGCTCGGATGCAAGAGACGAACACGTATGCAAATGCGATGCACATGATGACATGATATGAGATGCATGACATGGACAAAATGCAAAACGAAGACAAAACCCAACCACGAGGGAATATCATAACTTAGAGCCGAAAATGGCAAGAGTCGGAGTACAAATATGGCAAATTACATACGGGGCGTTACAACTGGATATCCCAACCGTTGTCTGAGAACTGGGAAGCAACACTGCACCATGCATGCTTGGCAAAGGAAAACAGAACCGGGAACTCATGGCATAGACGTCCCACAGGTAGCCATTTGTCCTTCCAGAAGGAGTTGAGATGCCCAGCCCCCAAAGCACAATGGGAGGAAGCGGTTATTAAAGGTATGAACTGCTTAAAGTTCTTCCAGAGCGGCGTGTCCCTGTGATGGCCAGCAGAGAACAACTGTTGCTTGCAATATTGCACTGCAAACCATTGAAAGCAAGGGATATCAGATTGTTGCAGGATCTTGGCCACAAACTTGCATAACATGGCACTGTTATGAGCAGAGAGATCTCTCACACCGAGCCCCCCAGACTCCTTTGGCAAAGTGACATAATCCCATGCAACTAAGCATTGTCCACCCCTAATAATAAATGTTTATTATTCATGCTAGACTTGTATTAACCGGAAACTTAGTACATGTGTGAATACATAGACAAACAGAGTGTCACTAGTTTGCCTCTACTTGACTAGCTCGTTGAATCAATGATGGTTATGTTTCCTAACCATAGACATGAGTTGTCATTTCATTAACGGGATCACATCATTAGAGAATGATGTGATTGACTTGACCCATTCGTTAGCTTAGCACGTTGATCGTTTAGTTTGTTGCTATTGCTTTCTCCATAACTATACATGTTCCTATGACTATGAGATCATGCAACTCCCGAATACCGGAGGAACACTTTGTATGCTACCAAACGTCACAACGTAACTGGGTGATTATAAATGTGCTCTATAGGTGTCTCCGATGGTGTTTGTTGAGTTGGCATGGATCAAGATTAGGATTTGTCACTCTGATTGTCGGAGAGGTATCTCTGGGCCCTCTCGGTAATGTACATCACAATAAGCCTTGCAAGCAATGTAGCTAATGAGTTAGTTATGGGATGTAGCATTACGAAACGAGAAAATAAACTTGTCGCTAACGAGATTGAACTAGGTATTGAGATACCGATGATCGAATCTCGGGCAAGTAACATACCTATGACAAAGGGAACAACGTATGTTGTTGTGCGGTTTGACCGATAAAGATCTTCATTGAATATGTAGGAGCCAATATGAGCATCCAGGTTCCGCTGTTGGTTATTGACTAGAGACGAGTCTCGTTCATGCCTACATAGTTCTCGAACCCGTAGGGTCCGCACGCTTAACGTTTGGTGACGATCGGTAATATGAGTTTACATGTTTTGATGTACCAAATGTAGTTCAGAGTCCTGGATATGATCACGGACATGACGTGGAGTCTCGAAATTGTCGAGACATAAAGATCGATATATTGGATGACTATGTTTGAACTTCGGAAGGGTTCCGGGCAAGCTCGGACAAATACCGGAGTACCGGGGGGTTACCGGAACCCCTCAGGGAGTGTAATGGGCCTATTGGGCCTTAGTGCAGAAGAGGAGGGGCGGCCAGGGCAGGCCGCGCGCCCCTCCCTCTCTAGTCCGAATTGGACAAGGAGGGGGGCAACGCCCCCCTTTCCTTCCCCCCTCTCCTCCTTCCCACTCTCCTACTCCTACTCTTGGAAGGGTTGGAGTCCTACTCCCGGTGAGAGTAGGACTCCCCTTGGGGCGTGTCGGATTTCAGGTTCTGGCAAAACCTTAAGGTTCAAACACTAGGGTGCGCGCGAAGATCTCTCCCCCACCAATCATGCCCTCACACACTTCACGATTTCTAAGGCAAGCTCGATGAACTCACAACACAAGGGACACGAGATTTATACTGGTTCGGGCCACCATTGCGGTGTAATACCCTACTCCAATGTGGTGGTGGTGGATTGCCTCTTGGGCTGATGATGAATAGTACAAGGGGAAGAACAGCCTCCTGAGGAGAGGTGTTCTTGTGCTTGGTGAACTTGTGGTTGGTCGGATCGCTCTCCCTCTCTCTCTCTGGTGGCTAGTCCTATTTATAGAGGCCCTGGTCCTCTCCCCAAATATTGAGCGGGAAGGGAGCCAACAAGGCCAATTTTTAAAGGGGACAAATAGTAAAAGTTATCCTGACAAAAGATGGTCTTCGCCTGCCAAAGGCTCTGGTGGTGACGCTGTCTTGGGCTCCACGGTGACCTTCGTCATGTCGTCCTGCTGGTCTTGGTCTCGTTGCACCGATATGGAAACATTTGCCTGATGCCTCGGAACTCCTCTCCTGCGCTTGCCTCCTTAGCACCAAAGAGGAAACAAGGATATTGTGCATGCTGGCGCCCGCCTGGCTCCCGCCTGGCCTTGGTCGTCATGGCTCACGTCATTGGAACCTTGCGAGGTTTGTTTCGCCTTGATCTCTCCGCCCCTCGCGAGCCAGCCTGGTGAGGCCGCTCCTGAGGAGGTCTTGTGTCGTCCGCCTCGCGAGGCTTGTCCCCTCGCGAGGGTCTTGAATGCTTGTTGGTGAAGATGGGCCGTATGGGCCCGCTTGCAGAGCCACGCCATGGGCCGCAGGTAGGCAAGTCTAGGGACCCCCATTCCCAGAACGCCGACAGTAGCCCCCGAGCCCAAGGCGCGCTCGGGCTTGGCTTCAAGGCGAAGCCGAAGGGCAAGTGCGGAGCGTCGCGGGCCCCATTAGCCTGCGGCCTTGGTCAATGTGTGGCGATTGATTGGACGTGGACGTCTCTGCTTCCCCATGTCGCCTAGGCAACTGCCCGATTTGACGAGTCCCTGCTGCATGCAATGAAAAACCATCATTACCTGTGATCGTGGGGGCGCTGGTTGGCCTTCTTCTGCTATAAATGGGGAGGGGGGCAGAGCCCCCGTCGCCCATCTCTTCCCATTCCGCTCGCTTCTCCCCCTTTGCTCCATCACCAGTTGCGACACCAATGGCGTCGCCGAAGAGGTTCTCCGCCGCGGAGAAGCGAGAGGCCCCTCATGAGGGGCTCGGCTCTCCGGTGCCCAAGTGTGGACGTGGCCATCCCCGCAAACACACCGCGACCCCCACCACGGCCCCGCGCAGCCGTGGCGGTGCCGCTTCGCGTGGCAGGGGTCGCTCCAGTCGTGGCGGTCCTATTGATGAAGGGAGACGTGCCGTGGTCGCGCGGCCTCCCCGGCCGCACTTCCACTTGGCGGAGGTGTTGCCGGAGTTCGTCATCTGGTTGGAGAACCCAGCCAACAACTGGCTTCAGCTCCCGCGCTTCTTCATCGACGAGCTGCCGGCCTCAGGTCCAGGCGGGCTCTGGCTACAGGCGGACGGTGCAGCAGGGCTTCCTGGGTCGCGGTTGAGGTCTCCGTCACGGGCAACATAGCCCTGGCCTGTGGTTGGTAGACGTTTGCCCCCGCGCGCGGCCTGGGCACGCGGTGCACCCTCCATTTCAAGTATGACGGTGACGTGACCCTCTACGTGAGGGTGTTTGGGGAAGATGGTCACCGTGCCGGGTGCTGCCCTGAGGTCAACGACGGCGAGGAGGTGCTCGGCCTTGGCGATGGTAGGGATGAGGATGAGGGCAAACCCGCCCTTGGGGCCGACCACGTCTCGTCCAACTACGGCGGCTCTCCCTCCAGCGACAGCTCCAGCAACGGTGGTTACGACCAGCCGCCGCGCCCGCTTCGAAGGCGGCAGTGGGTCGTCTCATCGTCGCGCCTCCATGAAGCACGAGGAGGGGTCTGGCTGAGCTCGGGACGGCACCAAGAGCCCTCCCTCGCGGATCGCTTTAGGGGCATGTGCCGCTTTTGTTTTGTTCTTCTTTTCCTTCCTGTTTTAAGAAAGAAACCAGTATGGGCCCCGAGGGGCGTGCAACGAACTATGATTTCTCAAGTATTATGCTATGTTTACCGTTCTTGTGCTGTGTTGCAACATCTTCGTTTTATGTAGGGATAACTTAGCTCGACTTGCTCCGAGTAGCCTCCTCCTCACGAAGCGCTTGCTTCCTGGTGCCTGCCGAGGCCTCATTGGCCTCGTAGGTGCTTAGGAACTGCAAAAAATTCGTTAAGAGGTTTATCATTCACCCAAGGCTTGGTCACAGGCGCCGCTGGCCTTGACCCAGCGCTTCGTATCGCGGTACCTGAGGGGCACGGATTAGGAGAGGTGCGCCAGCTTGTGGGCTCGAACGAGGGTGCCTCGCGAAAAGTAGACGAAAGGCAAAAAAGGAAAAATGCTCACGAGGGCAAGGAAAAACGCTCACGAGGGCACCCGTCCAGCCCCCTCCCAAGGAATGTGAGAGAGAGCACAAGCTAGACTGAAGACGGAAACAGAGGCAGAAGGCGACGGAACCAAATTAGCGAAGAACACCAGAAGCAAACTTCAATTAAAAGAGGGGCGAGCCAACTTTGGAAAGCAAATGAAAAGCCGCGTCCGGCACCTAGTCTAGTCTTCATGTCTTCTCACCAGCGCGGAGCTAAGTGCTGCCACTAAGACATGGGAGGGAGCCCCCGAGGCCCAAGGACGACACTCCTGAGACTTCGGGGCATGTACAACCCCACTCATTATTACGTGAGAGTGTCACCAGCGGAGACCTTCACAGGCACGGGGCCTTGCTTCACAGGCGCTAGGCCTTTCTTCACAGGCGCTGGGCCTTTCTTCAGGGGTAGAACTTCCGAAGGTGCTGGATGTTCCAGGCGTTCTGGATGGGTACCCCGTCCTGTGTCTCCAGGCGCGCGGCGCCAGGCCTTGAGACATGGACGACCTTGAACGGGCCCTCCCACATGGGTGAGAGCTTATGCAGCCCTTCCCCGGAGAGCACCCGCCTCAGGACGAGGTCACCCACCTCGAGCGTCCTGGAGCGGCCGCTGCAACAGTGGTACCGCCGCAGCGTCTGCTGGTATCTTGCCGCCTGTAGTGCAGCTTCGCAGCGACATTCCTCCCCCAGCACAAGGTCCATCCCCTGCCTGGCGTCTGCTGCGTTTCATCGAACGCCAGGACCCGTGCGGAGTGATGTCTGACCTTGTGAGGCAGGACTGCTTCTGCTTTGTAGACGAGGAAGAATGCGGTCTCGCCCATCGGCTTGGTGGCGGTGGTGCGGATGGACCACAACACGGACTGGAGCTCATCGTGTCAGCCCCTGCTGCAGGCCTCGAGCTTCTTCTTGAAGGTCCTGGTCTTGAGGCCTCTCAGGACCTCCGCGTTGGCACGTTCGGCCTGGACATTGCTCCTGGGGTGCGCTACCGAAGTCTAGCAGATATGCGTTCCAAGGTTAGCACAATATGACTTGAAGAGATTACTAGTGAACTGCGAGCCATTATCGGTGATGATGCGTTTGGGAACCCCAAAACGGCTCATGAGGCCCTTGATGAACTTGACAGCACAGCCAGCTGGGATGGTGCGGACGGCTTCAACCTCCGCCCACTTAGTGAACTTGTCGATGGCGACGTAGAGGTATCGGTAGCCCCCATGCGCCCGAGGGAACGGGCCCAGGATATCCAATCCCCAGACTGCGAACGGCCACGAGAGTGGAATGGTCTGGAGGCCCTGAGCTAGCTGATGGATCTGCTTGGTGTGGAATTGGCAGGCCTCGCAGGACTTCACCAGCTCAGCTGCGTCATTGAGCGCCGTAGGCCAGTAGAATCCGCTACGGAATGCCTTGCCGACGAGGGTTTGTGACGATGAATGGTGCCCACAGTCCCCGCCGTGTATGTCGGCTAGCAGCTCCTTCCCCTGTTCCCTGGAGATGCAACATAGTGAAACGTCATTTGGCCGCTTCCTGTATAACTCACCGTCTTGGATGCAGTATGCCGTGGCTTGCTGGGCCACACGCTCCACGCCCTCCTCCTTCTCTGGGAGTGTCCCTTGCATTAGGTATTCCTTGAATTCCTTGGTCCAGCATCCCTCCTGGGGCTCGAGTGCCAAGAGTAGACGCGCTCCCGAAGTCGGGCCACAGGCTGGGGCTCCCACGACAGGTGGCCGCGGGAGCTCCTCCCGAGGCTGCGTTGTCCTTTAAAGCGGTGGTGTCGCCGATGGCTTGAAGAGCCGATCCTCGAAGATGCTGGGCTCTTGGGGTTGTCGCTTGGATGCCCTTCTGGCGATGTCATTGGCTTCCTTATTGGTTCCTCGGGGCACGTGCTGCAACTCCAGGCCCGGGAACTGCTTCTCCATCTTGCGTACTTCCGCGAGGTATGCCTCCATGTGTTCGTCCTTCGGCTCGTATACCTTGTTGGAGAAGTTGACGAGGAGCTGCGAGTCACCCCTGATAGTGAGACGCTTCACCCCCAGTGCCACCGCACCCATCAGGCTAGCTATGAGGCCTTCGTACTCTGCAATGTTGTTGGAGACCTTCTCGCCCTGCTGGAAGCAGAGCTGCACGGCGTTGTAGAGCTTGTCCTGAGTGGGCGAGATGAGCACTGCTCCAGCCCCCGCGCCTTGGCGCGCGAAGGCACCATCGAAATACATGACCCAGCCGTCGGGCGCCTCACTTCCCCGCGAGAGGGACCGGTCCTCACCTATCTCAAGCGCTGGGGCATCCGTCCATTCTGCCGTGAAATCGGTGAGCGCGGCTCCCTTGATGACCCCGGTGGTGCTGAACTCCAACTGGAATTCCTGCAGCTCGATGTTCCACTCGGTGACCCTCCCGTCGGAGTTAGGGCTCCTGAGCACCCTCTCCAGTGGGTAGGCCGAGACGACTTTGATAGGGTAGCCTTGAAAGTAGTGCCGCGGCTTTCGTGAGGCCACCAGGAGTGCGAGTAGGAGCTTCTGAGGCATGGGGTACCGTGCTCTTGCATCCCGCAACATCGTGCTGATGAAGTATACCGGGTGCTCGACGAGGGTAGGCGCGCTGATGAGGCTTGCACCTTCCGAGAGTTGGGGTGCCTCCTGAGGCGGTGGAGCCCCCAACGCTTGATTGCTTGTCGGGGCCTTCGCGGGTTTGGGTGCGTCGTCCTGCTGAGCTTGATCCTCTGCGGCCCTTGTGGCGCCCTCCTGGTCTTGCGTCGTCTCTGCTGGGGGCATAGCACGGCGTGATGCGCCCTTGGCTTGGTGTTCTTCCCGAACCGCCACTAGTGTCACGCTGGCGGAGTAGGAAGTTGCGGCAAGATAAAGCACTAGGGGCTCAAGAGGTCGCGGCGCCACCATCACTGGAGGGCTGGTCAGGTATCTCTTGAGGTCTTGAAATGCTCGGTCGGCCTTCGGGGTCCACTCGAATGGGCCCTTCTTCTTCATCAGCTTGAAGAAGGGTAGGGCACGCTCTCCCAGCTTGGAAATAAAGCGTCCCAATGCAGTCACCCGTCCAACAAGCTTCTGCATTTCCTTGAGGGTTTGCGGTGGGCTCATGTCTTCAATGGCCTTGACCTTCTGTGGGTTGGCCTCGATCCCCCTATGGGACACAAGGAAGCCTAGCAGCTTGTCAGAAGGGACGCCAAACACACACTTCTCCGGGTTGAGCCGCAAGTCCACCTGGCGGAGGCTTTCAAAGGTCACCTCCAGGTCTTGGATCAAGGCCCTCGCCTCCCGAGACTTCACCACGATGTTGTCAACATAGGCTTCGGCGTTTCTCCCGAGTTGCCGCCCCAAGGCGATGTGCATGAGCCGCTGGAAGGTTGCGCCCGCGTTGCGCAGCCCGAACGGCATGCGAGTGTAGCAGTACACCCCACACGCGGTTAGGAAGGCCGTCTTCTCCACATCTTCTACCGCCATCTTGATCTGGTGATATCCTGAGAATGCATCCAGGAAGCATAGCAAGTCGCACTCGGTAGTGGAGTCGACGGTCTGGTCGATGCATGGAAGAGGGAACGGATCTTGGGGGCGGGCCTTGTTTAGGTTGGTGAATTCGATGCACATCCGCTCCTTCCCGCTTTTCTTGGGGATGACGACGGGGTTTGCCAGCCACTCGGGGTACCAAACCTCGCGAATGACACCCGCAGCCTCCAACTTGCGGGTTTCTTGGACGATGAAAGCTTGCTTCTCCATGGACTACCGCCTCACCTTCTGCTTCACGGGGCGTACGTTGGGGCACACCTTCAGGTGGTGCTCTATCACCCCTCTTGGGACCCCTACCAGCCGATCGGGCTCCCAAGTGAACACTTCCTTGTTTGCACGCAAGAACTTCACTAGCGCCTCCTCCTGACCAGGCTCAAGGTTGGCGCCTATGGTAAAGGTTGCCCCCGAGGACCCGTCCTCCTCGACTGGCACTTGCTTGGTTTCTGCCTTGTCTTGAGTGAAGAACTGCTTCTTCTTGGTTGGTGCGGCTCCCTTGGCCTTGGAGGTATCCGCGTTGGCGGGGTGTGCTGTCAAGGCGGTCTTGAGGGTGAGCTTGAGTGTCATCAAGGCCTCCTTGGTGTCCCCAACTACCATGAGGACACTCTTGCTCTTGGGCATCTTCATGAGGTTGTAGGCCGGATGGGTCGCCGCCATGAACTGAGCCAGGGCCAGGTACCCGAGGATGGCGTTGTACGGGAGGCCAATGTGGGGGATGTCGAAGTCGATGAGCTCGGTGCGGTAGTTGTCGCGCGTGCCGAAGGTCACGAGGAGGTGGATCTGCCCCAAGGAGCAGGCGGAGCCTCCACCAACCCATGAGAAAGGCTTTCTAGGGCGGAGCCACTCGAGCGGTACGTGAAGAAGGCTGAAGGCCTCGACGGAGAGCACGTTGAGGCCAGCGCCGCCGTCGACGAGCGTCTTGGTGATGGATATGTGGTAGATGGTGGGCGTGCAAAGCATTGGGAGCGCACCCGAGCCGACGGTGGAGGCGGGATGATCCCCTGAGTCAAAGGTGAGGTCGGCCTCGGGCGCGGCCCAGCCCGGTGGAGCCCCCGGGCGCTTGGAAGTGGTGCCGATCTGGCAAAAGAACGACTTGACGTGACGATCCAAGGGCGATGCTTGTGAGCTACCGAGGAGGGCCGCAACCGCGTGGTGCACCGGCGCCGCGTAGCGTGCGGCGAAGAGGTCACGCAACTCCTCGCAAGATGACACCGTGTATCCGGGGAGGTTGAGCAGCCAGGCGCGCGGTGCGCCAGTGAGGGCCATGGGAAGCCAGTTGGCCATGACCTTGTCGTCGCCCCCGGCCTTAAGGACGGCCTCCTCATACACCAGCAGGAAAGCCGACGGGTCCGCCGCGCTGTCGTAGCGCGGCGGCATCTCCGGCTTGAACTTGGGTGGCCACCACACCTGCCACAAGGCGGGAGCAAGGGCTCAGAGCCCCCGAGCGCCACTGTGGGCACCCATAGATCCAGCCGGAAGTGCAGTGCCAGCCATGGAGAATCGACGCGAAGATGGTGGAGCGTGAACCGACGGAAGGAAAACTTCGGCGCACCCCTACCTGGCGCGCCAAATGTCGGATTTCGGGTTATGGCAAAACCCTTAAGGTTTGAACACTGGAGTGTGCGCGAAGATCTCTCCCTCACCGATCACGCCCTCACACACTTCGCGATTTATAAGGCTAGCTTGACAAACTCACAACACAAGGGACACAAGATTTATACTGGTTTGGCCACCGTTACGGTGTAATACCCTACTCCAGTGTGGTTGTGGTGGATTGGCTCTTGGGCTGATGATGAACAGTACAAGGGGAAGAACAGCCTCCTGAGGAGAGGTGTTCTTGTGCTTGGTGAACTTGTGGTTGTTCGGATTGATCTCTCTCTCTCTCTCTCTCTCTGGTGGCTAGTCCTATTTATAGAGGCCCTGGTCCTCTCCCCAAATATTGAGCGGGAAGGGAGCCAACAATGGCCAATTTTGAAAGGGGACAGCTAGTACAAGTTATTCTGACAAAAGGTGGTCTTCGCCTGCCAAAGGCTCTGGTGGTGACGCCGTCATGGGCTCCACGGTGACCTCCGTCCTGCCGTCCTGCTGGTCTTGGTATCGTTGCACCGACATGGAAACCTTTGCCTGATGCCTCGGAACTCCTCGCCTGCGCTTGGCTCCTTGGCACCAAAGAGGAAACAAAGACACTGTGCATGCTGGCGCCCGCCTGGCTCCCGCCTGGCCTTGGTCGTCATGGCTCACGTCATTGGAACCTCGTGAGGTTTGTTTCGCCTTGATCTCCCCGCCCCTCGCGAGCCAGCCTAGTGAGGCCGCTCCTGAGGAGGTCTTGTGTCGTTCACCTCCCGAGGCTTGGCCCCTCACGAGGGTCTTGAATGCTTGTTGGTGAAGATGGGTCGTACGTGCCCACTTGTAGAGCCACGCCGTGGGCCGCAGGAAGGCAAGTCTAGGGACCCCTGTTCCCAAAACACCGACAGGGCGCGCCTAGGAGGGCCGGCCTCTCCCCTCCTCCACTCTTTATATACGGGGGAGGGGGGCACACCATAGACACACAAGTTGATCATTGATTTTTTAGCCGTGTGTGGTGCCCCCCTCCACCATAATCCACCTCGGTTATATCATAGCGGTGCTTAGGCGAAGCCCTGTTCCGGTAGAATCATCATCACCGTCATCACGCTGTCGTGCTGACGAAACTCTCCCTCGTAGCTCTACTAGACCGTGAGTTTGCGGGACGTCACCGAGCTGAACGAGTGCAGATCGCGGAGGTGTCGTACCTTCGGTGCTAGATCGGTCGATCGTGAAGAAGCACGACTACATCAATCGTGTTGTCATAACGCTTCCGCTTATGGTCTACAAGGGTATGTGCACGATACTATCCCCTCTCGTTGCTATGCATCACCATGATCTTGCGTGTGCGTAGGATTTTTTGTAAATTACTACGTTCCCAACAAGAGCTTGCACATTCGAAAATAGAAAGCGCACGATAGCCTCTGCTTCCCTTTGCGAAGGGTCTATCTTTTACTTCTTTGTATTTACTTTTATGCAAGAGTCAATAATGTGCATCCCTATTTCGCTCTATTTATTATCTAGTTAGCAAGCATCATGTGGTGGGGACAGTTCCAGGCATATATATCCAGTTGGATGTAGGTGATCAGAGTTATTGTTGTTGACATTATCCTCGAGATAAATAAGTTGGGCAGTGAAAACTATAAACCCCCATCTTCCTATGTGTTTGACTAAAACTTTTCCTCTATAAATATGTCGTGAGTGTCAGCAATCATAGAAGATTATATGATAGTTGAGTATGTGAACTTGCTAAACAAAGCTCTTACATAGACTCTTTCTCAAAATATGATGGATTGTAATAGTTACAATGACTAAGATCATAGTTTGATAGTTCCCAATGAAGTTTATGGTTCATACTTTAGCATGTGGATGAATTGTTACTTTATCATGAGAAAATTTACGATAATATATTGCTGTTATGATAATGATCATGATGCTTTCATGTTTGCATTTTTTTTATCGACACCTCACTCTCTAAACATCTGGTCATGATTATCGAGTTCGGCTTTCAATTGAGGACAAGCGAGGTCTAAGCTTGGGGGAGTTGATACGCCCATTTTGCGTCATGTTTTCCTACTGTTATTTATTATGTTTTGGATTGATATTTCACTTTATGATGCAATTCTAATGCCTTTTTTCTCTTATTTTGCAAGTTTCACATGAAGAGGGAGATTGCCGGCAACTGGAATTCTGGACCTGAAAAGGCTACAACAGAGAAAACTATTCTGCACAACTCCAAATGACTTGAAAATTTATGGAGAATTATTTTGAAATATAAAAAAAATACTGGAAGAAGAATTACCAGAAGGGGGTCCACCAGGGAGCGACGAGCTCAAGGGGCGCGCCCTATAAGCTTGTGGCCCCCCTGGGTCGCCTCCGATACCCACCTTCTCCTATATGAATCCATTTTCCCTAGAAAAAAAATCAGGAGAGGACTTTCGGGATGAAGCGCCGCTGTCTCGAGGCGGAACCTGGGCAGTAGCACTTTTGCTCTCCGACGGAGCGATTCCGCCAGTGAAACTTCCCTCCGGGAGGGGGAAATCAAAGCCATCAACACCACCAATGATCCTCTCATCGTGGGAGGACCATTCTTCATAAACACCTTCACCAGCACCATCTCATCTCAAACCCTAGTTCATCTCTTCTATTCAATCTTTGTCCCAAAACCTCAGATTGGTACCCATGGGTTCCTAGTAGTGTTGATTACATCATGTAGTGTTGGGAACGAAGTATTTCAAAAGTTTTCCTACGATCATGGAAGATCTATCTAGGAGATGCATAGCAACGAGAGGGGAGAGTGTGTCTACGTACCCTCATAGACCGAAAGTGGAAGCGTTGAGTAACGTGGTTGATGTAGTCGAACGTCTTCGCGATCCAATCGATCAAGTACCAAATGCATGGCACCTCCGCGATCTGTACACGTTCATCTCAGTGATGTCCCTCGAACTCTAGATCCAGCTGAGGCCAAGGGAGAGTTTCATCAGCATGACGGCGTGTTGACGGTGATGATGAAGTTACCGATGCAGGGCTTCTTCTAAGCACTACGACAATATGATCGAGATGGAAATCTGCGGAGGGGGCACCGCACACGGCTAGAAAATCAACTTGTGTGTATATGGGGTGCGCCCTCCCCCGTATATAAAGGAGTGGAGGAGGGGGCCGGCCGGCCTCATAGGGCGCGCCCCAAGGGGGGATCCTACTCCAACTAGGAGTAGGTTCCCCCCTTTCCTAGTCCAACTAGGAGGGGAAGGAAAGGGAAGAGGGGAAGAAGGAAAGGGGGGCCGGCCCCCCTCCCCAATTCAGATCGGGCTTGGGGGTGCGCCCCTCCTCTTGGCCTCCTCCTCCTCTCTACCACTAATGCCCATGAAGGCCCATTAACCCCCCGTACTCCGGAAAATGCCCGAACCTATCCGAAACCTTTCCGGTGTCCAAACATAACCTTCCAATATATCAATCTTCATGTCTCGACCATTTCGAGACTCCTCGTCATGTCCGTGATCACATCCGGGACTCCGAACAACCTTCGGTACATCAAATCACATAACTCACAATACATATCATCATCGAATGTTAAGCGTGTGGACCCTATGGGCTTGAGAACTATGTAGACATGACCGAGACTCATCTTCGGTCAATAACCAATAGAGGACTTGGATGCTCATATTGGTTCATACATATTCTACGAATATCTTTATCGGTCAAACCGCATAACAACATACGTTGTTTCCTTTGTCATCGGTATGTTACTTGCCCAAGATTCGATCATTGGTATCATCATACCTAGTTCAATCTCGTCACCGGCAAGTTTATTTACTTGTTTCGTAATGCATCATCCCGTAACTAACTCATTAATCACATTGCTTGCAAGGCTCATAGTGATGTGCATTACCGAGAGGGTCCAGAGATACCTCTCCGACAATCAGAGTGATAAATCCTAATCTCGATCTATGCCAACTCAACAAACACCATCGGAGACACCTGTAGAGCATCTTTATAATCACCCAGTTACGTTGTGATCTTTGATAGCACACTAAGTGTTCCTCCGGTATTCGGGAGTTGCATAATCTGATAGTCATAGGAACATGTATAAGTTATGGAGAAAGCAATAGCAATAAATTAAACAATCATAGTGCTAAGCTAACAGATTGGTCTTGTCCATCACATCATTCTCTAATGATGTGATCCCGTTCATCAAATGACAACACATGTCTATAGCCAGGAAACTTAACCATCTTTGATTAACGAGCTAGTCTAGTAGAGGCATACTAGGGACACTCTGTTTGTCTATGTATTCACACATGTACTAAGTTTCCAGTTAATACAATTCTAGCATGAATAATAAAAATTTATCATGATATAAGGAAATATAAATAACAACTTTATTATTGCCTCTAGGGCATATTTCCTTTAGTCTCCCACTTGCACTAGAGTCAATAATCTAGATTACACAGTAATGTTTCTAACACCCATGGATCTTGGTGTTGATCATGTTTTGCTCGTGAGAGAGGCTTAGTCAACGGGTCTGCAAAATTCAGATCCATATGTATCTTGCAAATCTCTATGACTCCTTCCTTGAATTGATCGCGGATGGAATTGAAGCGTCTCTTGATGTGCTTGGTTCTCTTGTGAAATCTGGATTCCTTTGTCAAGGCAATTGCACCAGTATTGTCACAAAAGATTTTCATTGGACCCGATGCATTAGGTATGACACCTACATTGTATATGAACTCCTTCATTTGCTGCTTCCGAAGCAGCTATGTATTCCGCTTCACACGTAGATCCTGCCATGACGCTCTGCTTAGAACTGCACCAACTGATAGCTCTACCATTCAATAAAATATGCATCCGGTTTGTGACTTAGAGTCATCCAGATCAGTGTCAAAGCTTGCGTCGACGTAACCATTTACGACGAGCTCTTTGTCACCTCCATACATGAGAAACATATCCTTAGTCCTTTTCAGGTATTTTAGGATGTTCTTGACCGCTGTCCAGTGATCCACTCCTGGATTACTTTGGTACCTCCCTGCTAAACTAATAGCAAGGCACACATCAGGTCTGGTACACAACATTGCATACATGATAGAACCTATGGCTGAGGCATAGGGAATGACTTTCATTTTCTCTCTATCTTCTGCGGTGGTTGGGCATTGAGTCTGACTCAACTTCACACCTTATAACACAGGCAAGAACCCTTTCTTTGCTTGATCCATTTTGAACTTCTTCAAAACTTTATCAAAGGTATGTGCTTTGTGAAAGTCCAATTAAGCATCTTGATCTATCTCTATAGATCTTGATGCCCAATATATAAGAAGCTTCTCCGAGGTCTTTCATTGAAAAATTCTTATTCAAGTATCCTTTTGTGATATTAGAAATTCAATATCATTTCCTATCAACAATATGTCATCCACATATAATATCAGAAATGCTATAGTGCTCCCACTCACTTTCTTGTAAATACAGGCTTCTCCAAAAGTCTATATAAAACCATATGCTTTGATCACACTATCAAAGCATATATTCCAACTACGAGATGCTTGCACCAGTCCATAAATGGATCGCTGGAGCTTACACACTTTGTTAGAACCTTTTGGATCGACAAAACCTTCTGGTTGCATCATATACAACTCTTCTTTAAGATATCCATTAAGGAATGCAGTTTTGACATCCATTTGCCAAATTTCATAATCATAAAATGCAGAAATTGCTAACATGATTTGGAAAGACTTGAGCATCGCTACGGGTGAGAAGGTCTCATCATAGTCAACTCCTTGAACTTGTCTAAAACCTTTTGCAATGAGTCGAGCTTTGTAGACAGTAATATTACCGTCATCGTCAGTCTTCTTCTTGAAAATCCATTTATTCTCTATGGCTTGCCGATCATCGGGCAAGTCAACCAAAGTCCATACTTTGTTCTCATACATGGATCCCATCTCATATTTCATGGCCTCAAGCCATTTCGTGGAATCTGGGCTCATCATCGCTTCCTCATAGTTCGTAGGTTCGTCATGGTCAAGTAACATGACTTCCAGAACAAGATTACCGTACGACTATGGTTGACCTACGAGGTTCGGTAGTAACTTGATCAAAAGTTTCATGATCATCATCATTAGCTTCATCACTAATTGGTGTAGGAATCACTGGAACCGATTTCTGTGATGAACTACTTTCCAATAAGGGAGCAGGTACAATTACCACATCAAGTTCTACTTTCCTCCCACTCACTTCTTTCGAGAGAAATTCCTTCTCTAGAAACGATCCATTCTTAACAACGAATATCTTGCCTTCGGATCTGTGATAGAAGGTGTACCCAACAGTCTTTGGGTATCCTATGAAGACACATTTCTACAATTTGGGTTCGAGCTTACCAGGTTGGAGCTTTTTCACATAAGCATCACAACCCCAAACTTCAAGAAACGACAACTTGTGTTTCTTGCCAAACCACAGTTCATATGGTGTCGTCTCAACGGATTTCGATGGTGCCCTATTTAACGTGAGTGCAGCCGTCTCTAAAGCATAACCCCAAAACGATAGCGGTAAATTAGTAAGAGACATCATAGATTGCACCATATCTAATAAAGTGCGGTTACGACGTTCAGACACACCATTACGTTGTGGTGTTCCAGGTGGTGTGAGTTGTGAAACTATTCTGCATTGTTTCAAATGAAGATCAAATTCGTAACTCAAATATTCACCTCCACGATCAGATCGTAGAAACTTAATTTTCTTGTTACGATGATTTTCCGCTTCACTCTGAAATTCTTTGAACTTTTCAAATGTTTCAGACTTATGTTTCATCAAGTAGACATGCCTATATCTGCTCAAATCATCTGTGAAGGTCAGAAAATAACGATACCCGCCATGAGCATCAACACTCATCGGACCGCATACATCAGTATGTATTATTTCCAATAAGTTTGTTGCTCGTTCCATTGTTCCGGAGATCGGGGTCTTAGTCATCTTGCCCATGAGGCATGGTTCGCAAGCATCAAGTGATTCATAATCAAGTGATTCCAAAAGCCCATCAGCATGGAGTTTCTTCATGCGCTTTACACCAATATGACCTAAACGGTAGTGCCACGAATAAGTTTCACTATCATTATTAAACTTATATCTTTTGGCTTCAATACTATGAATATGTGTATCACTATTATCAAGATTTAGTAAAAATAGACCACTCATCAAGGGTGCATGACCATAAAAGATATTACTCATATAAATAGAACAACCATTATTCTCCTATTTAAATGAATAATCTTCTCACATTAAACAAGATCCAGATATAATGTTCATGCTTAACGCTGGCACCAAATAACAATTATTCAGGTCTAAAACTAATATCGAAGGTAGATGTGGAGGTAGCGTGCCGACGGCGATCACATCGACTTTGGAAACATTTCCCACGCGCATCGTCACCTCGTCCTTAGCCAATCTTTGCTTAATCCGTAGCCCCTATTTTGAGTTGCAAATATTAGCAACAGAACCAGTATCAAATACCCAGGCGCTACTGCGAGTATTAGTAAGGTACACATCAATAACATGTATATCAAATATACCTTTCACTTTGCCATCCTTCTTATCCGCCAAATACTTGGGGCAGTTCTGCTTCCAGTGACCGGTCCCTTTGCAGTAGAAGCACTCAGTCTCAGGCTTAGGTCCAGACTTGGGCTTCTTCACTTGAGCAGCAACTTGCTTGCCATTCTTCTTGAAGTTCCCTTTCTTCCCTTTACCCTTCTTCTTGAAACTGGTGATCTTGTTGACCATCAACACTTGATGCTCCTTCTTGATTTCTACCTCCGCAGCCTTTAGCATTGCGAAGAGCTCGGGAATTATCTTATCCATCCCTTGTATATTAAAGTTCATCATGAAGATTTTGTAGCTTGGTGGCAGTGATTGAAGTGAAGGAAATATGCCCTAGAGGCAATAATAAAGTTATTATTTTATTTCCTTATATCATGATAAATGTTTATTATTCATGCTAGAATTGTATTATCCGGAAACATAATACTTGTGTGAATACATAGACAAACTAAACGTCACTAGTGTGCCTCTACTTGACTTGCTCGTTAATCAAAGATGGTTATGTTTCCTAACCATAGACATGTGTTGTCATTTGATTAACGGGCTCACATCATTAGGAGAATGACGTGATTGACATGACCCATTCCATTAGCTTAGCACCCGATCGTTTAGTATGTTGCTATTGCTTTCTTCATAACTTATACATGTTCCTATGACTATGAGATTATGCAACTCCCGTTTATCGAAGGAACACTTTGTGTGCTACCAAATGTCACAACGTAACTGGGTGATTATAAAGGAGCTCTACAGGTGTCTCCAAAGGTACATGTTGGGTTGGCGTATTCCGAGATTAGGATTTGTCACTCCGATTGTCGGAGAGGTATCTCTGGGCCCTCTCGGTAATACACATCACATAAGCCTTGCAAGCATTGCAAGTAATGAGTTAGTTGTGAGATGATGTATTACGAAACAAGTAAAGAGACTTGCCGGTAACGAGATTGAACTAGGTATTGAGATACCGACGATCGAATCTCGGGCAAGTAACATACCGATGACAAAGGGAACAAAGTATGTTGTTATGTGGTCTGACCGATAAAGATCTTCGGAGAATATTGGGAGCCAATATGAGCATCCAGATTCTGCTATTGGTTATTGACCAGAGACATGTCTCGGTCATGTCTACATTGTTCTCGAACCCCTAGGGACCGCACGCTTAACATTACGATGATAGTTTCATTATGAGTTTATATATTTTGATGAACCGAAGTTTGTTCAGAGTCCCGGATATGATCACGGACATGACGAGGAGTCTCGAAATGGTCGAGAGATAAAGATTGATATATTGGAAGCCTATGTTTGGACATCGGAAGTGTTCCGGGTGAAATCGGCATTTTACCGGAGTACCGGGAGGTTACCAGAACCCCCCCGGTAACCTAATGGGCCTTAATGGGCCTAGTGGAGGAAGAGGAGAGGTGGCCTAGGGGCTGCCGCGCGCCCCTC
>NC_041382.1:450193844-450230608 GCF_002162155.2 Triticum dicoccoides | reverse complement strand
ACCCCCCCCCCTTTTGCTCCTTTATATACGGAGGCAGGGGGCACCTCTAGACACACAAGTTGATCCTGGTGATCATTTTCTTAGCCGTGTGCGGTGCCCCCTTCCACCATACTCCTCGATAATATTGTAGCGGTGCTTAGGTGAAGCCTTGCGACGGTAGAACATCAAGATCGTCACCATGTCGTCGTGCTAACAGAACTCTTCCCCGACACTTTGCTGGATCGGAGTCCGGGGATCGTCATCGAGCTGAACGTGTGCTAAAACTCGGAGGTGTCGTAGTTTCGGTGCTTGATCGGTCGGGCTGTGAAGACGTATGACTACATCAACCGCGTTGTCATAAGCTTCCACTGTCGGTCTACGAGGGTACGTAGATAACACTCTCCCCTCTCGTTGCTATGCATCACCATGATCTTGCATGTGCATAGAAAAATTTTGAAATTACTACGTTCCCCAAGAGTGGTATCAGAGCCTAGGTTTTATGTGTTGATGTTATATGCACGAGTAGAACACAAGTGAGTTGTGGGCGATATAAGTCATACTGCTTACCAGCATGTCATACTTTGGTTCGGCGGTATTGTTGGATGAAGCGGCCCAGACCGACATTACGCGTACGCTTACGCGAGACTGGTTCTACCGACGTGCTTTGCACACAGGTGGCTGGCGGGTGTCAGTTTCTCCAACCTTAGTTGAACCGAGTGTGGCTACGCCCGGTCCTTGCGAAGGTTAAAAAATCACCAACTTGACAAACTATCATTGTGGTTTTGATGCGTAGGTAAGATTGGTTCTTGCTTAAGCCCGTAGCAGCCACGTAAAACTTGCAACAAACAAAGTAGAGGACGTCTAACTTGTTTTTGCAGGGCATGTTGTGATGTGATATGGTCAAGACATCATACTAAATTTTATTGTATGAGATGATCATATTTTGTAACCGAGTTATTGGCAACTGGCAGGAGCCATATGGTTGTCGCTTTATTGTATGCAATGCAATTGCGCTGTAATGCTTTACTTTATCAATAAGCGGTAGCGATAGTCGTAGAAGCATAAGATTGGCGAAGACGATAACGATGCTACGATGGTGATCAAAGTGTCGCGCCGGTGATGATGGTGATCATGACGGTGCTTCAAAGATGGAGATCGCAAGCACAAGATGATGATGGCCATATCATATCACTTATATTGATTGCATGTGATGTTTATCTTTTATGCATCTTATCTTGCTTTGATTGATGGTAGCATTTTAAGATGATCTCTCACTAATTATCAAGAAGTGTTCTCCCTGAGTATGCACCGTTGCGAAAGTTCTTCGTGCTGAGACACCACGTGATGATCGGGTGTGATAGGCTCTACGTTCAAATACAACGGGTGCAAAACAGTTGCACACGCGGAATACTCAGGTTATACTTGACGAGCCAAGCATATACATATATGGCCTCGGAACACGGACCCCGAAAGGTCAAGCGTGAATCATATAGTAGATATGATCAACATAGTGATGTTCACCAATGAAACTACTCCATCTCACGTGATGATCGGACATGGTTTAGTTGATTTGGATCACGTGATCACTTAGAGGATTAGAGGGATGTCTATCTAAGTGGGAGTTCTTTAGTAATATGATTAATTGAACTTAAATTTATCATGAACTTAGTACCTGATAGTATCTTGCTTGTTTATGTTTGATTGTAGATAGATGGCCCGTGTTGTTGTTCCGTTGAATTTTAATGTGTTCCTTGAGAAAGCAAAGTTGAAATATGATGGTAGCAATTACACGGACTTTGTTAGTAACTTGAGGATTATCCTCATTGCTGCACAGAAGAATTACGTCCTGGAAGCACCGCTGGGTGCCAGGCCTGCTGCTGGAGCAACACCAGATGTTGTGAACGTCTCGCAGAGCAAAGCTGATGACTATTCGATAGTTCAGTGTGCCATGCTTTACGGCTTAGAATCGGGACTTCAACGACGTTTTGAACGTCACAGAGCATATGAGATGTTCCAGGAGTTGAAGTTAATATTTCAAGCAAATGCCCGGATTGAGAGATATGAAGTCTCCAATAAGTTCTATAGCTGCAAGATGGAGTAGAACAGTTCTGTCAGTGAGCATATACTCAAAATGTCTGGGTATAATAATCACTTGATTCAATTGGGAGTTAATCTTCCAGATGATTGCGTCATTGACAGAATTCTCCAATCACTTCCACCTAGCTACAAGAGCTTCATGATGAACTATAATATGCAAGGGATGAATAAGACAATTCCCGAGCTCTTCGCAATGCTGAAAGCTGCGGAGGTAGAAATCAAAAAGGAGCATCAAGTGTTGATGGTCAACAAGACCACTAGTTTCAAGAAAAAGGGCAAAGGGAAGAAGAAGGGGAACTTCAAAAAGAACAGCAAGCAAGTTGCTGCTCAGGAGAAGAAACCCAATCCTGGACCTAAGCCTAAAACTGAGTGCTTCTACTGCAAGCAGACTGGTCACTGGAAGCGGAACTGCCCCAAGTATTTGGCGGATAAGAAGGATGGCAAGGTGAACAAAGGTATATGTGATATACATGTTATTGATGTGTACCTTACTAATGCTCGCAGTAGCACCTGGGTATTTGATACTGGTTCTGTTGCTAATATTTGCAACTCGAAATAGGGACTACGGATTAAGCGAAGATTGGCTAAGGACGAGGTGACGATGCGCGTGGGAAATGGTTCCAAAGTCGATGTGATCGCGGTCGGCGCGCTACCTCTACATCTACCTTCGGGATTAGTATTAGACCTAAATAATTATTATTTGGTGCCAGCGTTGAGCATGAACATCATATCTGGATCTTGTTTCATGCGAGACGGTTATTCATTTAAATCAGAGAATAATGGTTGTTCTATTTATATGAGTAATATCTTTTATGGTCATGCACCCTTGAAGAGTGGTCTATTCTTATTAAATCTCGATAGTAGTGACACACATATTCAAAATGTTGAAACCAAAAGATGCAGAGTTGATAATGATAGTGCAACTTATTTGTGGCACTGCCGTTTAGGTCATATCGTATAAAGCGCATGAAGAAACTCCATACTGATGGACTTTTGGAACCACTTGATTATGAATCACTTGGTACTTGCAAACCGTGCCTTATGGGCAAGATGACAAAAACACCATTCTCCGGTACTATGGAGAGAGCAACAGATTTGTTGGAAATCATACATACAGATGTATGTGGTCCGATGAATGTTGAGGCTCGTGGCGGATATTGTATTTTCTCACCTTCATAGATGACTTAAGCAGATATGGGTATATCTACTTAATGAAACATAAGTCTGAAACATTTGAAAAGTTCGAAGAATTTCAGAGTGAAGTTGAAAATCATCGTAACAAGAAAATAAAATTCCTATGATCTGATCGTGGAGGAGAATATTTGAGTTACGAGTTTGGTGTACATTTGAAACAATGCAGAATACTCACGCCACCCGGAACACCACAGCGTAATGGTGTGTCCGAACGTTGTAATCGTACTTTACTACATATGGTGCAATCTATGATGTCTCTTACTGATTTACCACTATCGTTTTGGGGTTATGCTTTAGAGACGACCACATTCACGTTAAATAGGGCACCATCAAAATCTGTTGAGACGACGCCTTATGAACTGTGGTTTGGCAAGAAACCAAAGTTGTCGTTTCTGAAAGTTTGGGGCTGCGATGCTGATGTGAAAAAGCTTCAACCTGATAAGCTCGAACCCAAATCGGAAAAATGTGTCTTCATAGGATATCCAAAGGAAACTATTGGATACACCTTCTATCACAGATCCGAAGGCAAGACTTTTGTTGCTAAATTCGGAAACTTTCTAGAGAAGGAGTTTCTCTCGAAAGAAGTGAGTGGGAGGAAAGTAGAACTTGATGAGGTAACTGTACCTGCTCCCTTATTGGAAAGTAGTATATCACAGAAACCAGTTTCTGTGACACCTACACCAATTAGTGAGGAAGCTAATAATGATGATCATGAAACTTCAGAACAAGATACTACTGAACCTCATAGATCAACCAGAATAAGATCCGCACCAGAGTGGTACGGTAATCCTGTTCTGGAAGTCATGCTACTAGATCATGATGAACCTACGAACTATGGAGAAGCGATGGTGAGCCCAGATTCCGCAAAATGGCTTGAAGCCATGAAATCTGAGATGGGATCCATGTATGAGAACAAAGTATGGACTTTGGTTGACTTTCCCAATGATCGGCAAGCAATTGAGAATAAATGGATCTTTAAGAAGAAGACTGACGCTGACGGTAATGTTACTATCTACAAAGCTCGACTTGTCGCAAAAGGTTTTCGACAAGTTCAAGGGATTGACTACGATGAGACCTTCTCACCCGTAGCGATGCTTAAGTCTGTCCGAATCATGTTAGCAATTGCCGCATTTTATGATTATGAAATTTGGCAGATGGATGTCAAAACTGCATTCCTGAATGGATTTCTGGAAGAAGAGTTGTATATGATGCAGCCAGAAGGTTTTGTCGATCCAAAGGGAGCTAACAAAGTGTGCAAGCTCCAGTGATCCATTTATGGACTGGTGCAAGCCTCTCGGAGTTGGAATAAACGCTTTGATAGTGTAATCAAAGCATTTGGTTTTGTACAGGCTTTTTGAGAAGCCTGTATTTACAAGAAAGTGAGTGGGAGCTCTGTAGCATTTCTGATATTATATGTAGATGACATATTACTAATCGGAAATGATATAGAATTTCTGGATAGCATAAAGGGATACTTGAATAAGAGTTTTTCAATGAAAGACCTCGGTGAAGCTGCTTACATATTGGGCATTAAGATCTATAGAGATAGATCAAGACGCTTAATTGGACTTTCACAAAGCACATACCTTGACAAAGTTTTGAAGAAGTTCAAAATGGATCAAGCAAAGAAAGGATTCTTGCCAGTGTTACAAGGTGTGAAATTGAGTAAGACTCAATGCCCGACCACTGCAGAAGATAGAGAGAAAATGAAAGATGTTCCCTATGCTTCAGCCATAGGCTCTATCATGTATGCAATGATGTGTACCATACCTGATGTGTGTCTTGCTATAAGTCTAGCAGGGAGGTACCAAAGTAATCCAGGAGTGGATCACTGGACAACGGTCAAGAACATCCTGAAATACCTGAAAAGGACTAAGGATATGTTTCTCGTATATTGAGGTGACAAAGAGCTCATCGTAAATGGTTACGTTGATGCAAGCTTTGACACTGATCCGGACGATTCTAAATCGCAAACCAGATACGTGTTTACATTAAACGGTGGAGCTGTCAGTTGGTGCAGTTCTAAACAAAGCGTTGTGGCGGGATCTACATGTGAAGTGGAATACATAGCTGCTTCGGAAGCAGCAAACGAAGGAGTCTGGATGAAAGAGTTCATATCCGATCTAGGTGTCATACCTAGTGCATCGGGTCCAATGAAAATCTTTTGTGACAATACTGGTGCAATTGCCTTGGCAAAGGAATCCAGATTTCACAAGAGAACCAAGCACATAAGGAGACGCTTCAATTCCATCCGGGATCTAGTCCAGGTGGGAGACATAGAGATTTGCAAGATACATACGGATCTGAATGTAGCAGACCCGTTGACTAAGCCTCTTCCACGAGAAAAACATGATCAACACCAAAGCTCCATGGGTGTTAGAATCATTACCGTGTAATCTAGATTATTAACTCTAGTGCAAGTGGGAGACTGAAGGAAATATGCCCTAGAGGCAATAATAAATTTATTATTTTATTTCCTTATATCATGATAAATGTTTATTATTCATGCTAGAATTGTATTATCCGGAAACATAATACTTGTGTGAATACATAGACAAACTAAACGTCACTAGTATGCCTCTACTTGACTAGCTCGTTAATCAAAGATGGTTATGTTTCCTAACCATAGACATGTGTTGTCATTTGATTAATGGGATCACATCATTAGGAGAATGATGTGATTGACATGACCCATTCCATTAGCTTAGCACCCGATCGTTTAGTATGTTGCTATTGCTTTCTTCATAAATTATACATGTTCCTATGACTATGAGATTATGCAACTCTCGTTTACCGGAGGAACACTTTGTGTGCTACCAAACGTCACAACATAACTGGGTGATTATAAAGGATCTCTACAGGTGTCTCCAAAGGTACATGTTGGGTTGGCATATTTCAAGATTAGGATTTGTCACTCCGATTGTCGGAGAGGTATCTCTGGGCCCTCTCGGTAATACACATCACATAAGCCTTGCAAGCATTGCAACTAATGAGTTAGTTGCGAGATGATGTATTACGAAACGAGTAAATAGACTTGCCGGTAACGAGATTGAACTAGGTATTGAGATACCAATGATCGAATCTCGGGCAAGTAACATACCGATGACAAAGGGAACAAAGTATGTTGTTATGCGGTCTGACCGATAAAGATCTTCGTAGAATATGTGGGAGCCAATATGAGCATCCAGGTTCCGCTATTGGTTATTGAACGGAGACATGTCTCGGTCATGTCTACATTGTTCTCGAACCCGTAGGGTCCGCACGCTTAACGTTACGATGACAGTTTCATTATGAGTTTATATATTTTGATGAACCGAAGTTTGTTCAGAGTCCCGAATATGATCATGGACATGACGAGGAGTCTCGAAATGGTCGAGACATAAAGATTGATATATTGGAAGCCTATGTTTGGACATCGGAAGTGTTCCGGGTGAAATCGGCATTTTACCGGAGTACCGGGAGGTTACCGGAACCCCCCGGTAACCTAATGGGCCTTAATGGGCCTAGTGGAGGAAGAGGAGAGGTGGCCTAGGGGCTGCCGCGCGCCCCTCCCCCCCCCCCCAAGTCCGAATTGGACAAGGAGGGGGGGCGGCGCCCCCATTTCCTTTCTTCCCTCTCCTCCTTCCCCCCAAGTCCTAATCCAACTAGGGAAAGGTGGGGAGTCCTACTCCCGGTAGGAGTAGGACTCCTCCGGCGCGCCTCCTCCTAGGGCCGGCCGCACCCCCCCTTTTGCTCCTTTATATACGGAGGCAGGGGGCACCTCTAGACACACAAGTTGATCCTGGTGATCGTTTTCTTAGCCATGTGTGGTGCCCCCTTCCACCATACTCCTCGATAATATTGTAGCGGTGCTTAGGCGAAGCCCTGCGACGGTAGAACATCAAGATCGTCACCACGCCATCGTGCTGACAGAACTCTTTCCCGACACTTTGCTGGATCGGAGTCCGGGGATCGTCATCGAGCTGAACGTGTGCTAAAACTCGGAGGTGCCGTAGTTCCGGTGCTTGATCGGTCGGGCCGTGAAGACGTATGACTACATCAACCGTGTTGTCATAACGCTTCCGCTGTCGGTCTACGAGGGTACGTAGACAACACTCTCCCCTCTCGTTGCTATGCATCACCATGATCTTGCGTGTGCGTAGGAAAATTTTGAAATTACTACGTTCCCCAACATGAAGAACTCTGTCAATGACACTATCAACCGAAAGATTAACTCCCAGTTGAGTCAAGTGATTGTGGTACCCAGACATTCTGAGTATGTGTTCACTGACAGAACTATTCTCCTCCATTTTGCAGCTGTAGAACTTATTGGAGACTTCATATCTCTTAATCCGGGCATTTGCTTGAAATATCAACTTCAACTCCTAGAACATCTCATATGCTCCATGACGTTCAAAACGCCGCTGAAGTCCCGGTTCTAAGCCGTAAAGCATGGCACACTGAACTATCGAGTAGTCATCAGCTTTGCTCTGCCAGGTGTTCATAACATCTGGAGTTGCTCCTGCAGCGGGTTTGGCACCTAGCGGTGCGTCCAGGATGTAATTCTTCTGTGCAGCAATGACGATAATCCTCAAGTTACGAACCCAGTCCGTGTAGTTGCTACCATCATCTTTCAACTTAGCTTTCTCTAGGAACGCATTAAAATTCAACGGAACAACAGCACAGGCCATTTATCTACAACAACATAGACATGCAAAATACTATCAGGTACTAAGTTCATGATAAATTAAAGTTCAATTAATCATATTACTTAAGAACTCCCACTTAGATAGACATCCCTCTAATCATCTAAGTGGTCACGTGATCCATATCAACTAAACCATGTCCGATCATCACGTGAGATGGAGTAGTTTTCAATGGTGAACATCACTATGTTGATCATATCTACTATATGATTCACGCTCGACCTTTCGGTCTTAGTGTTCCAAGGCCATATCTGCATATGCTAGGCTCGTCAAGTTTAACCCGAGTATTCTGCTTGTGCAAAACTGCCTTGCACCCGTTGTATGTGAACGTAGAGCTTATCACACCCGATCATCATGTGGTGTCTCGGCACGACGAACTGTAGCAACGGTGCATACTCAGGGAGAACACTTGTACCTTGAAATTTAGTGAGAGATCATCTTATAATGCTACCATCATACTAAGAAAAATAAGATGCATAAAGGATAAACATCACATGCAATCAATATAAGTGATATGATATGGCCATCATCATCTTGTGCCTTTGATCTCCATCTCCAAAGCACCGTCATGATCCCAATTGTCACCGGCTTGACACCTCGATCTCCATCGTAGCATCGTTTTCGTCTCGCCAACTATTGCTTCCACGACTATCGCTACCGCTAAGTGATAAAGTAAAGCAATTACATGACGATTGCATTTCATACAATAAAGCGCAACCATATGGCTCCTGCCAGTTGCCGATAACTGTGTTACAAAACATGATCATCTCATACAACAATTTATATAATCATGCCTTGACCATATCACATCACAACAAGCCCTGCAAAAACAAGTTAGACGTCCTCTACTTTGTTGTTGCATGTTTTACGTGGCTGCTACGGGCTTAGCAAGAACCGTTCTTACCTACGCATCAAAAAACCATAACGTGGTATAGTGATTGCTTTTTGATCTTCAGAAAGAACCCTGTTCATTGAATCTGATTCAACTAAAGTAGGAGAAACTGACACCCGCCAGCCACATGTGTGCAAAGCACGTCGGTAGAACCAGTCTCATGAACACGGTCATGTAATGTCGATCTGGGCCGCTTCATCCAACAATACTGCCGAATCAAGAAACAACTAGTGACGTCAAGCAATATGTATATACCCACACCCACAACTCCTTTGTGTTCTACTCGTGCATATAACATCTATGCATAGACCTGGCTCGGATGCCACTGTTGGGAGCGCATTATTTGAAAAAATTTCCTACGATCACGCAAGATCTATCTAGGAGATGCATAGCAATGAGAGGGGAGAGTGTGTCTATGTACCCTCGTAGACCGAAAGCAGAAGCATTGAGTAACGCGGTTGATGTAGTCGAACGTCTTCGTGATCCAACCGATCAAGTACCAAACACACGGCACCTCCGCAATCTGCACACGTTCAGCTCGATGACGTCCCTCGAACTCTAGATCCAGCTGAGGCCGAGGGAGAGTTTCGTCAGCATGACGGCGTGTTGACGGTGATGATGAAGTTACCGGCGCAGGGCTTCTCCTAAGCACTACGACAATATGACCGAGGTGGAAATCTGTGGAGGGGGGCACCGCACACGGCTAAGAAATCAACTTGTGTGTCTATGGGGTGCCCCCTCCCCCGTATATAAAGGAGTGGAGGAGGGGGCCGGCCGGCCTCATAGGGCATGCCCCAGGGGGGAATCCTACTCCTACTAGGAGTAGGTTCCCCCCTTTCCTAGTCCAACTAGGAGGGGAAGGAAAGAGAAGAGGGGAAGAAGGAAAAGGGGGGCCAGCCCCCCCCAATTCAGATTGGGCTTGGGGGCGCGCCCCTCCTCTTGGCCGCCTACTCCTCTCTTCCACTAAAGCCCATGAAGGCCCATTAACCCCCCGGGGGGTTCCGGTAACCCCCCGGTACTCCGGAAAATGCCTGAACCTATCTGAAACCTTTCCGGTGTCCAAACATAACCTTCCAATATATCAATCTTCATGTCACAACCATTTCGAGACTCCTCGTCATGTCCGTGATCACATCCGAGACTCCGAACAACCTTCGGTACATCAAATCACATAACTCACAATACATATCGTCATCGAACGTTAAGCGTGCGGACCCTACGGGTTCGAGAACTATGTAGACATGACCGAGACTCATCTCCGGTCAATAACCAATAGCGGAACCTGGATGCTCATATTCGTTCCTACATATTCTACGAAGATCTTTATCGGTCAAACTGCATAACAACATATGTTGTTCCCTTTGTCATCGGTATGTTACTTGCCCGAGATTCGATCATCGGTATCATCATAGCTAGTTCAATCTCATCACCAGCAAGTCTCTTTACTCATTCCGTAATGCATCATCCCATAACAAACTCATTAGTCACATTGCTTGTAAGGCTCATAGTGATGTGCATTACCGAGAGGGCCCATAGATACCTCTCCAACAATCGGAGTGAAAAATCCTAATCTCGATCTATGCCAACTCAACAAACACCATAGGAGACACCTGTAGAGCATCTTTATAATCACCCAGTTACGTTGTGACGTTTGATAGCACACTAAGTGTTCCTCCGGTATTCAGGAATTGCATAATCTCATAGTCATAGGAACATGTATAAGTTATGGAGAAAGCAATAGCAATAAACTAAATGATCATAGTGCTAAGCTAACGGATGGGTCTTGTCCATCACATCATTCTCTAATGATTTGATCATGTTCATCAAATGACAACACATGTGTATGGCTAGGAAACTTAACCATCTTTGATTAACGAGCTAGTCTAGTAGAGGCATACTAGGGACACTCTGTTTGTCTATGTATTCACACATATACTAAGTTTCCGGTTAATACAATTCTATCATGATATAAGGAAATATAAATAACAACTTTATTATTGCCTCTAGGGCGTATTTCCTTCATGTAGTTGATGCTAGTTGGTTTGTTTGGTGGAAGATTAATTATTTAGATCCTAAAGCATATTCAATACACCTTTAATCTTAAACATTAATATGATTTGTGAGTAGTTACTTTTTTTCTTGAGGACATGGGAGAAGTCTTGTTATAAGTAATCATGTGAAGTTGGTATTCGTTCAATATTTTGATGAAATGTATGTTGTTCTTCCTTTAGTGGTGTCATGTGAACGTCGACTACATGACACTTCACCTTACTTGGGCCTAAGGGAAGACATTGGGGAGTAATGAGTAGATGATGGGTTGCTAGAGTGACAGAAGCTTAAACCCTAATTTATGCGTTATTCCATAAGGGGCTGATTTGGATCCATATGTTTCATACTATGGTTAGGTTTATCTTAATTCTTCATTCATAGTTGCGTATGCTTGTGAGAGGGGGTAATCATAAGTGGGTTATTTTTTCAAGTAAGAACAACACCCAAGTACCAGTCCACCCACATATGAAATTATCAAAGTAACGGACGCGAATCAACTAAACATGATGAACGTGACTAGATGACAATTGTCATGTGTCCTCAAGAATGCTTTGCTTTATATAAGAGAACTCTCCGGCTTGTCCTTTGCTATAAAAAGGATTGTGTCACCTTGTTGCATCTTTGTTACTATTCCTACTTGTTACTTGTTACAAATTACCTTGCTACAAAACTATCTATTACCGCTTCTTTTAGTACTTGCAGAGAATACCTTGTTAAAAACCGCTTATCATTTTTTATCCTCGTTGGGTTCGACACTCTTACTTATTGAAAGGACTACGATTGATCCCCTATACTTGTGGGTCATCACCACCATGACTTCTCCCTTCACCGGCTCGATGCCGGCTTGTGACTTGACTCTTTCTTTTGTGTCTTCCATTTACCTGTTTGAGTAGTTGTACTAGTTCTCGGGGATATGGATGAACTTTATGTATTTACCTGATGCGATCAATTATCTTCTTGTTCATGTTTGAGTTATAGCCGTCATGAATGCTGAGAGGAGAGCTCGCTCGCATTATCGCCGTGATTGGCCGTGAAGCATGTTATTATCATTGCAGGAGTTAAGATGTCGAGGTAATTAGAGGTGACAATAAAAGCCTCAATTTCGCGCCTTTGCAATTGTAGGGGAGTAATAGGGAAACCATGGGGAAACACTTAATTAACCATATGTGATAACCAGTGTAGAAAAACTACGGTTGATGGCGTATGTGATATGAAGTCTACCTAGAGTAGAACATATTCTGTACCGAAGACCGCCCGCTTATGCACATGAAGAGTGGATTGGAGTTAAGTTCATATTAGTAGCGATGATCCCAGAACCCTCAATAACGCTTTACTGCTCAAGCACCGTCTCGACTAACTTAGTGTATTTTATTTCCTATTTTTACCTTATCGTTTATAGTTTAGTAAACCCCCTTTTATTCCGTTTCCCCGGTAACTTATAACATAGATTAGTTCCAAACTCCGGTTTGGGTGTGTATGGAACTGCATAAGTGACAACTTAGTTGCGGGATTTGTGGTGCCTTCCTATTCACTCCATGCGGGATCGACAAACCTTACTTACAGCAAAATTGCTACAATATGTTGAATCTGTTGTGAATACATTCCTCTCTCTATGTTCTCTGTCTATGTTGTGAAGACTATCACAATGATCCTTTTTATTCCGCTGCATGTGACATGTCTTAGTTTATCTTCACTATTATTACAATGCGTGTAGTTTGCTCTATGCTAGACTGTGCTTAGATAGTTTGTCTTCGCTACTGATACTCTGTTTATCCTCCCTGATTTTCTTCTGATAGTTTAGTTGACTAGAAGTTTTAAAATCTCTCATTCACCCTCCTCTAGTCGATATTTTCTCTTATAGAAGGTCAATGTCTTAGCCTCCTTAATCGAGGTGATGATGTGGTGGTGCCCTTCTACCAATTCCCTCTATGGATCCTTCTGGAGGTGAGTTTTTCTATTTCTGGTTCATGGTTTTGGCTCGGCATGGGAATGGACCGACCCGAACCTAGCCAATTCGAGAGGCCACGGGTCGTCCCATATAAAGAGTAGTCAGTGGCCTCGTAGTTCCGATGGGTATTTTGGGTTGACCCAAATTCTTGTTTTACATGCCTTGTGGACAAACAAGATGTGTAAATTAGACACGGTTTAATTCAGTCCGACTAGTGTAAGAATTACAATTTCTGTAAACACAAAGAATTAAGATTTCTAATACATGGTTAATGAAAAAATCATGTCGTCTATTTGTAATTTTATACGTGCACATATTGCTGAAACATATCAAGATAATTTTGTAATTCATATATGGAGCATTCATATGACAGTTTGCGTAGTAAAGTTGGGTCCCACGACAAGACCGGTGCAACGGAGATTTGCAGTTGCTGCGAGTTATAAGACTATAAGGTGGGCTGATCCCGCTGGACCCAGCGGGTCACCCAATGCCGGTTCTGTTGACCCAAATCTCGTTTGAGACCAACCCACATGACCCATTGTCCTCGAGTTTTTGGGTTAGATCAGCAACCCGGCGGGCCGACTCAGCTCATCTCCTTCATGAGTTTTGGCCTTTTTGTTCCTTCTTTGCGAGATCCAATCACACGAGTGTAAAACAGTTGACCAGATGGTAGCGGCGCCGTATGGTACAAGCATCGCTACGAGTGGGGCATGCTCATACCACACGCCGCCTTCTTCTCTGGAAGTTCCTACACAATTGGTTTTCTTCCCACATGATCTTCTCTTCATGGTAGATTATTATGATGTTAATTAGCATGATTTTCATCCAGAAAGTACTCCCTCCGGTCCTTTTTACTCTGCACATTGGATTTGCCGAAAGTCAAACTTTCCTAAGTTTGACCAAATTTGTATTAGAAATTATCAGTATCTATAATATCTAATAAATATAATATGAAAATATATTCCAAGATGAACCTAATAATATTGGTGTTGTTATGTAAATGCCCATAATTTTTTATATAAACTTGGTCAAAGTTGAATGAGATTGACTTCGAATAAACCTAATATGCAGAGTAAAAAGGACCGGAGGGAGTATTCAATGCTCAAAATATCCTACTTCTTTAAAAACCTGGCCTGTGCCAACACCTATTTTATTTTAAGTTCTTACAAGTATCATGAAAAATAATGAAAATTCAATTTGGCTCCACGGAGCACATGCTCCCGAACCCAATTTTTTTCGAATGTCAAAAAAATCAAGCTAAATTTTTTATGTGATCTTAGTCACACACAAATGCTACTTGCAAATTTTAAGGCAAAAAGGTTAAGCATTTTGGCCTGTGAAAAAAAAACAAATTGAAGACCAAATGTCACCCATTTTTTTTTCACCGACGAAACACTGTTGTTCCATTTCACATGAAATTTGTCAAGCATGCTTGCGACACTAATACGAACATCTACAATTTTTTATTTTTATTTTTTGAATTTACTGTTCATCCAGGAGTATATGCTCCCGGGAGCCAAAACGCCCTCCTTTGATAAATAAAAGGCACAAAGTGATGCAAGAATTCTGAAATTCCTACTGCTACTACTAGATAAGGCGGCATTTAGTACTTCTCGGATAGTACTACTAGAGGTGATAATCGGCAAAAGATCTGCAAGTGTTAGAAGATAGCCATCTCATTCAGTTTTCTTTTTCATAGAACAGTGCACCCGTTTTGTCTCTCTTCTCCTAATCACGCTGAGCGGACGGTCCACAAGAGAAGCTAGTGGGTGTCCCCCAGCACAACCCAATCATCTCATCTGCAATCATCATAGGTTTGTGACGCGGGAAAATCCCCCCCATCCATACACAAAACTGTACTCTTTCTTGTTAAATCTCTACTGCTAAAAAAGAAGATCTCGAATGAAGGCGCAATTTTGTAACGCGTGTCGTCCCATCGTATTTGTACCCGATTGTTCCTAGTTATCCACAGCAGCCGGCCACACTGATCTCGCCCATCGCCGTCCCACACTCAGGAACAACCTCGCGACAGCGAAGCTCAGGCGGACCTCCCCGGCAGCCCGTCATCCACTGGATCCCCTCGCGCGCTCCCGTGGCCGCACACCCGCCCCGAAAAATCTCCCCGTCGCCGTCGCCGTCGCCGTCAACACCACCCCCACCCCCACCCCTGGGCAAAACGCGTCCGCACGATGCCTCGCTCGCTGGCTCGCTGGCGACGACGCCTCCCCGTGTCGCACCGGCCGGGGTCCGTACGTGCCTCCATCGCTGGCCACAAAACGGGGGCGCCAGGGCGAGGCGACGCCCGTGAGTCGACCACGGGCAGGATTGCATTATCCTCTCCCTTGCGCCACGCCCGCCATTCTTTTCCGCTGCCGCTCTGCTTTCCATTTCCAGGCGCAGCAGCAGCACCTGATTCCGCACGGACTAGATAGGTCCAGCTGCTCCGCTCTGCTCTGCCATTGGGAGGTGCCGCACCTGACACCTGATTCCTCAAGGTTGGTCTGGTTGATCCTCCTCTGCCTTTTGCTCTTTTTGGTTGGGCCGTGCACTTGTGTCCTTTGATGCTTGGTCCGTCGTCTTGCCGCTTTCCTTTTACGTATGTTCTTGCCGTCTCTGTACACCGGTATTCCGTGCTGGAGCTGGAGCTGGACGTAGCCTAGCTGCCAACGGGGCGTTCAGAGTATTTCATTGGTCTGCTTTGGATAATGGAACAGTGAGGGTAGGTTCCACTGTACTATATCTATCAGGTTCGGTATGTTGGAAGTAGTTCTTGACTTATCTCCACTCACATGTCGGTTGTGTTTCCTTAAAAATATACATATCCAATTCCCCTGTTCGGTTTTGTTTGGAGCCCTTGATTGGTCACTATACTACAGTAGAAAAGTGGTTGCTCAAATTTTCACCTGTTGGAGTTGACAGCCTCAAATGTACGTGCGATTTGATTGGATTTCTCTTCATTCTCCCCAAATCACGGACACGGTGTGCTGAGTGAATTTTACGACAAGATCATAGCAACACTGCCTGCGAGATACGTACCTGAATTTTGCGTTTCTTCTTTTCAGCGCAGAAACTCAGCAGATGGTTGTTCCACCATAGCTGCTGCACCGCTGATCAAATCAGTCTCGTCAGCGGCGTAGCACGTGACGTAATCCATGGCGGGCGCGGGCAGCTCCAAAGATGTAGCCGACTCGGTGGAGAAGTGGATGGCGTTCCCGTCCGGGTCCGGGTCCGGCGAGGAGACCAGCTTCACCCTCCCGACGCCGCCGTCGCTGTCCAGCGGGAAGGAGATCGTCGAGGAGCCGGGCGGTTCAGGCAGCGGCAGCAAGCCGCAGGGGTGGTGGCCCAAGCCGGAGCAGCGGCGCCGCAGCAGCAGCGGCACCGGCATGGGCAGCGCCAAGCCGTCCATGGAGGGGCGCGGGTCGTCCGACGCGCTGCCGCGGGTGTCGCAGGAGCTCAAGGACGCGCTGTCCAACCTGCAGCAGACGTTCGTCGTCTCCGACGCCACCCGCCCCGACATCCCCATCATCTACGCCAGCGCCGGCTTCTACACCATGACTGGGTACTCCGCCAAGGAGATTATCGGACGCAACTGGTACGTGCGCCATCGTCGCCGGTTTCTTGGTCGACCGATCAGTGCGATGCATGTTTGAGCTCTGCTTTTTGTGCAGCCGGTTTCTTCAGGGCCCGGAGACGGACCAGAACGAGGTGTCCAAGATCAGGGACGCCGTGAAGGCCGGCAAGAGCTTCTGCGGCCGGCTGCTCAACTACCGCAAGGACGGCACGCCGTTCTGGAATCTCCTCACCGTCACCCCCATCCGCGACGACAACGGCAAGGTCATCAAGTTCATCGGGTACGCGCTCACCTTATACTTGTCCAATGCCATTACATGTTGTTGCTCGAGCTGCGCTCTTATTTGTGATGATGGACGCGCAGGATGCAGGTGGAGGTGAGCAAGTACACGGAAGGGCTGAGCGACAAGCGCATGCGGCCGAACGAGCTGCCGGTGTCGCTCATCCGCTACGACGGTGAGCCACGCGCAACAACTCTGCCTTGGCCGTCGTCGGGTCACTCTCGACTCGATCGGCGCTGAAACTGACAATTCTCTGCACTCCGTGGGAACGCAGACCGGCAGAAGGAGAAGGCCATGTCGTCGATGACGGAGGTCGTGCAGACAGTGAAGCACCGGCGCGCGGACTCGCCGGAGCGGGAGCCGCCCAAGGCCAGCGACGCGGACAAGATCAGCTCGCCGCTCGTGGCTCCTGCCACCCCGTCCGGCGGCGGCTACAAGTCGCCCTACTGGGACCTGAAGAAGGAGGAGTCACGGATGAGCAAGATGATGAGCGGGCGCAAGTCCGGCCGCTCCTCCCTCATGGGGTCAGTCACCTGATCGCCGCACAGGTACTGTACACTGAATGAATTGGAACCTCGTCCTCACAATTGCAGAGGCTGTATGTGCAGATTCAAGGTGGGGAAGAGGAGCTCCGTGGGGAGCAGGGAGCCGGCGGTGGTGGAGGCGCCGGAGTTGAAGATGACGGTGGAGCGCACCAACAGCTGGGAGCGCGCGGAGAGGGAGAAGGACATCAGGCAGGGGCTGGACCTCGCCACCACGCTCGAGCGTATCGAGAAGAACTTCGTCATCACGGACCCCAGGCTCCCAGACAACCCAATTGTATGTAGCCGTAGCTGAAATCAGTTTTTACTTGTGCATGATGAAGACTAGTACAGTACTGATGGAATGGTCTTTTCTTGGGCAGATTTTCGCGTCTGATAGCTTCCTGGAGCTGACGGAGTACACGCGCGAAGAGATCCTAGGGAGGAACTGCAGGTGAGAAAAACAAAACTACAAATCCTGAAATACTTCCGTTTTGTGAATAAGCCTCGCCTTCTCAACTCACTAGATCATGAGTAGAAGTAACCAAACATATTGGTGCAATGGTAGTTTCCTAGTCAAAAAGCAAAGAAAAAAAATGCATTCTTGAACAGATTTAAAACCTCCGATAATTCGCTCGGTATCCGGGCTCATCTACACCTGGTGAACAGTAAAGAAAATTCCTATTTCTTGTGTGGCGCTAGATGCTCGAATGTGACGTTTGTGCAAAATTTCGAGGTGTTTGAACATTTGAAGAGCTCGTGGCAAAAAAAAAAGACAAAATCGGACGTGAGCAGTGTTGTTTCCAAAAATTTCTCCGGCACCCGAAAATCTTATTTTTTGCTACAAACTCCTTGAATGTTCAAACTTCATCAAATTTTGCATGGGCATCACGCACCTGAGCATATTGCACCACAAAATAATTCATATTTTTTTACCATTTAAAATGATTTTACTGTTCACACCCACTCATATGAACCCGGGTGCAGAATAGCCGCGTCCTAAAACCTTCCCCTTCAAGGGTGTTTCAAGGACAACTCCGCTCCATAGCTTCACTAGTTGAGGAGATATGTTTGTCCTAAAAAAACTCAACTTGCTATTGTAGGTAGAGTGAAATTACAATGACCACTAGTTGATTTGACTAGAGATGCTTCACGTGCCCAGAGCTTGAAGTTATATGAAAACGCCCATCAATGACACCGAGTGACTCCAAGTCACTAGCCCACCCACTGCCTGTTTTCTCTCTAACTACCCTATGTCTTCCTCAAATCTTTTTCATGGCACAGTATGACAACACCTAGGGTTAGGGTTTGTCTTCACAGGCTTCCTAATGATCCTCATCTTCTCAAAAGCTTCAATCGCTTGTCCTCTCTTATCCCCTTCTTGTTTCTTCCGTCTCCCACCATTGTCAGTAATGGACTAACATGTTGTTGTCACCTCGTTCTTCTAAAGTACATCGTCAATGCCCCTCATTCTCCCATAGTACATGTTGTTGCCGTCTCATTCTTCTAGAATTTTTCTCAATCTCATCACCGTCTGATGGAGGGAGGATCGACTTCGTCCCCTGCTAGAGCACTCCACCGACCAAGACTTTCTGCCAACGAACTTCACCATCACCTTCTTGATCACACTCCGGACAAACACATGATGCTTAGCAAGGAAAGTGATACACAAGCATATTGATTGAAAAAACAAGAAAATAGGTAGTTAGTTTAGACATTTCACAACAACTTCTCCCTAATATGAAATTTGGAGCTAGTTTGATAGCCAGCACACATTTCACACCTTTATAATCTAGGGGTGGAGTGGAATTTAGAGATAGAGTGGGAGATGAGGTGGAGATTTCTCAAACTTACTTCTTAGCTAATCGTGGGCTTGTCTCGTCTAGGGTGGAGTTTTTTGTCAAGATAAATGACCCTACAAAAGGATATATTAGAATCAAGACAATATATCTCAAAATTCTTATCAAAACCAAAGGCGAACTTGTCATCGTTATGCTACCATAGCTCTTGTAGACGATTGACAACATCAATAAATTTAGCCACTAAAGCACCCGCAAAAGCGTATGGATGACCAAACCTTGTTGAATTGCCACAATTGTAGACTACCTTGTAGAAACGAAGATTGACAATAGCGCCAACATATCAGGTGAACTACCCCAATATAGGTAAACAATGGTGGTTGTACCACTAGGTCAGGCTGATGACCTTTCTCGCGAAGGTTCGAAAAAGAAGAGCGCATTGAAGAAGAATAAGGATGGCAGTGCAGTGGGTTTGGCCGCGTATAGCTCCTCTAGATCACCCATATCAAGCTACTCATTCTTGTTTCTAGCCACGTTAATATCCATGTGGCACAAATTCCTATGCATGCACACAACTTCCAGATACCCAACTATTCATGGATATTCATGGAGCAAATGCAAAAAGCATTAGCAACAATGGCAAATAAAAGCCCCAAACACAATAAGAGTTACATATTACCAATATAATACAAATATTTAATCATGGATATATGCCATTGGATTTCTAGACCATCTATAAGGCTTAGGGTCACTATCATGTGGAATCTACCTGTTAGATAAGTATCTACAACAAAATCTACACCATGGCCAATCCTTGAGCTCGTGGATACCCATCATGAAAAATAGTGGGCATAAACTGCCCTCCAAACCACACCTTACATGCACGGTGTCCATGGGTATTGGGATTCATAATAATATTGCCCCTACCTTATTTATTATGATTTCGTCAAAAATACACATGGAGCCATGCCGCCGACAAACACGAAGTATCATCATGTCATCAATGAAGAATGATGAGAACAATAAGGCCTACAAGTTTCTCCAGGACACCGCACATATCATCGACGAAACATTGGAGACGAAAGATTCTTATTCGAGACTACGTCACCATCACATCGCAGCGATATCACCACAACACCAATAGCTAAGGGCAACTCTAATCGATCCCCAAAACTTAACTCCAATGGATAAGAGCAACTCTAATCGATCCCCAAAATTTTACTCCTAAACCCGTTTTCAAAACTTAATCCCAAAAATTCAGTGTATTGGAAGGGTGTTTCTAATCGATGCCAACATTAATCCCCAAAAGACACAATTCCAAACCAGACCATTCCAGCGTTTGTGCACCCACATGATTTGCCCCTAGTTTTTAACATACTTAACACAACTACTGATCATTTTAACATCCAATTGCTATAAATGGAAGCTCCCAGTTTCTATTAAATTGAGCTGCTCATTAAACCACATATTTGAATCAAAAGCTTTCGTGCTAATTTGTGCAACTAGCTCAAACGAAATATAATCTAAACTGAACTAAAATTAAAAGTTACTCCCTTCATCTCCCAAAAGGTCTACAAATTTTGTCTCAAGTCAAACGGTGTAAAGTTTAACTAAGTTTATAGCAAAAAATATTAATAACTAAAATACAAAATTAGTATAACTAAATACATAATAAATTTATTTTTGTATGATATTATTTTGTATCTTAGTTGTTGATATCTTGTTCTTATAAACCTCGTGAAACTTTGCACAATTTGACTTAAAAAAATTTAGAAGAGTGGACTAACGGGAGAACGTTATATTTTTAGGGATATATACAAACACCTTATCTTTTCCTCCTCATATGCACATGCATGCATACACTTGAGGACAAAAGCTAGTGTCATACTGATTCTTCTCATTTCAAAAATTCAAAATGTTTTATAACTCAAATCGGTGGTCGACTTCAAGCCAGATTCCATGTTGGTATGTTTCGATGATTTTTATTCGGGTCCAAAGTTACCACGTCTAGATTATGTAAGTTATCATGTTTGTGTACATAAGTTATCATAGCAAAAGAGCATGTGCATTGCAACGAGAGAGAGAGAGAAACTACCACACGCCCCTAACCCAATAACCATGATTCAAGACCCCAATAGACTCACGTGCTTTATTTCAAACACATGTCATTCCATTTGTGTTTCTGCTTATCCTTCTTCTCACCGTCGTCGACGATGGCCTCAGTGCTCACACAATTTCAGCACGGTTGAATGTGGTCAATCATAAGGTATCTCTCTCGCGCGACATAAGATGAGAAATCTATTTTTCCTGTGAGGTTTTGATCAGGCGTGCATGTGTGATCAAAGATCACGCCTGATCAAAGATGGTTTCTTTCATCTCCACTTTGATTTTGGTGAGGTATTCATTTTCAATTTGGATTGACACTAGTACGAAAGAAAGATGGACCATGCGCTACTGGTTTAGGTTGCACCCTAAATATCATTTAAAAATTTGCAAACACGTAAAATAACATATTCAGATTGTACACATTTTTCTAATTAAGTTCCATATATAAAAAGTTAAATTTGGAATTAGGGTTTAAAAGATATGGATTTTTTTTAAAAAACATTTAATATGAACTGTGGGTTGATTAACCTAAATATGAGGCGGTTTGTTGCAAAAGTGGAAATCTGACTCAAAACTTGACTTAGGGTTGATTAACGAAAATGTTAGGGTTTTTTTTTTGCAAAAGGGAAAATCTAACTTAAATCTAGACTGCAAATTGATTCTCAGAAAAGTCAAGGCTTTTCTACAAAATACATGACGAACGGGCAGAAATAATCCTCCCTTTATTAGTAGGTCTAGATGTTATTTACACTGAAATTAGCGGGGCATAAAATAGGTTTCCCAACCTTCTCCCACATGCAATAAAGGACAAAAAACGGATGCTATCCTAGATTCTCCTCATTTCAATAATTAAAATATTTTGTAGGTCAAACGGCCTGTCTGATTTAAAATCTATTTTTATATTGAACCCGTCACGACAAAATCTTCAAAACTAGATCCCTTGATGATATGGGGCTGTTTGGTTCCAATAAGTCACCTGACTTATAAGTCAGGTGACTTAAAACCACTGACTTATAAGTCATGCCTGTTTGGTTTTCACCTGACTTATAAGTCATCTGAGCATACCTTCCCACCTTGTTTTTTATGTAAAGGTGATGGGACCCATGTAAAAAAGGGTGACTTATAAGTTTTAAGTTAGGGTGGAGCAACTTATGACTTATAAGTTGGGGTGACTTATAACTTAGGTCTGTTTGGCAAAATAAATCATTTTTTGCACTTTTCGACTTATAAGTTGTGACTTATTTAGAAGGGACAATTGCATTTTTACCCTTAGTTGGTTCCTACCCACGGGTTTTGCCCTTACTTTTCGAGCTTGCTCAGTTTTGCCCTTACTTTTTCCATCGAGGTCCCTCGAATGCCCTTTGACCGTTTGACCAAAACTTTGAAAAATCATAACTAATTCAGACAAACTTAGAAAAATGCAAATAAGATATCAAAATGTTCAGATAAACAATACCTTTATGGGCATATCATTTGCATTCAGGACAAAAGCATCGTTTAAACTACCCGAGGTAATTAATTTATTAACATTATTAAAAATAAATAGGTATAAACAATATTTTTTCCATGAATAAAAATTACATGCAAATGTAGGTGATGTTTTCTGAACATCATGATAACTTATTTGCAATTTTTGAGTTTGTATCAACTTGTTATGAATGTTTTAACGACTTTGACCATTATTTGGAAACTTCATAACAAGTTGATACGAACTCAGGAAAATGCAAATAAGGTATCAGAATGTTTAGAAAACATCACCTACATTTGCATATAATTTTTGTTCATGAAAAAAATATTGTTTATACCTATTTATTTTTAATAATGTTAATAACATTAATTACCTCGGGTAGTTTAAACGATGCTTTTGTCCTGAATGAAAATGATATGCCCATAAAGGTAATGTTTATATGAACATTTCGATATCTTATTTGCATTTTTCTGAGTTCATATGAATTAGTTATGAATTTTCAAAGTTTTGGTCAAACGGTCAAAGGGCATTCGAGGGACCTCGATGGAAAAAGTAAGGGCAAAACTGAGCAAGCTCGAAAAGTAAGGGCAAAATCCGTGGGTAGGAACCAACTAGGGGTAAAAATGGAATTGTCCCTATTTAGAACCAAACAAGGCCTATGTTTCATGGGTTTCTTCGGATCCAAAGTTAGCGGGTACCTAAGTTGTCCCGTGATACGTATGTTGCCACACTTTTTACACAGAATTTAATGGTGTTTGTTTTCAACAACTTTTTTTCATGAGTCAATGTTACCATTGTGTTGTAATTAAGTTATCAGGTCTGCGGTGCGTAAATTATTATACTTCACACAAAAGTACGAGTCAATGTTGCTATTGTACTGTACGTGAGTTATTAGGTGTGCGTTGCTTAAATTAACATGTTATTCAAACAAAAGTTATTGTGGTATGTTTCAATAACTCCTTTTCTTTTTCATTATTAAGTCCATTGCGATGAGATCTTCAAAAACCGGATCTCATGTTTCTGTCGAGGGTCTCTCGATTGGCTGGTCTGATTAGTAACAAGGTTCGCTTGTATACAAAGAAAATCATAGTTTAGAGTTGTACCAAAATATTGTCCTAGTTGACTAGAGATGCAATCTCTCAACTCCCAGGCCAGAGTTCAATTCTTAGTTTTATCATGCTTCTTTTCCTATTAAAACTGCAGGGCGCTACATCCACCACACTCGTGTAAAAAGGAAACAAATCTTGATCAATACAAAGTACCAACTAATCAACTATCCCTGTAAAATCAAATCTCGTTAAGGCCTTGTTGTTTTTTTTTTTTTTACGAAAAGGCCTTGTTGGGTTTCATAGGATTTCAAGGGGTTTGAAGGGGATTAGAAGGGATTAAATCCCGAGCAAGTCAAAATCCACCTCAAATCCCTTCATTCCTCTCCAATTCCCTTGTGGCGAGGATTAACTGAACGTGCCCTAAAGCGCCAACAAATCGCAGTGACTCATTACAGCCGCACGATCACGGTCGGACGGATCCAAAGCCGTTCGGATCTATCTCAAACAGGCGCTGTTCTCCATTTAACCATGAACAGAGAAGCTTAGCTTCGCGAGGAGATTGATGTCCATCGTCAGCGTCGCGGGGGACTCCTCCCCTCCCTCTGCCCCGCGGCGCCGGAGCTGTGGCCGGAGAGTATGGGAGAGGAGTTTGATCTGGATATGGCGGCTAGGGCTTTGGAACGTGAGCACGGTGCGGCCGGAGTTTAATTGTGCCCCGGCCTTGCATGAGAGGCTGAATCCTGACTGATATTGAGTCCCCGCCATCAGCCACATACCGTCAGACCTTCGTGCAAGAGCAGCGCCACCGCCCCATGGCGGAGGTCGCCGCATTTCTAGCCACCACATTTTTGCAATGCTTGTTTCCCCCCTTCGATTTTCCCATGTCTCTTCTGCTTTAGTTTCCCATGTGTTCTTGTCAGTCTCTTAGCCTTAGGTGATGTAATGTGGATTGATTTTGTTGGTGCTTGCAGATTTCTTCAGGGGTCAGAGACCGACCAGACCACCGTTGACAAGATCAGGGAGGCCATCAGGGAGCAGAAGGAGGTCACCGTCCAGCTAATTAACTACACCAAGAGCGGTAATTTTTGCATCATCTAGTGACAGATTCCTGGACTCACATTTTAGTTCTGCTCCCTCCCCTATAGGCAATCCAGTTTCTAGGATGTAGTGGGATATTTGCTTACCATATCTGCTTTTGCTTCTGATGGATCAGGGAAGAAGTTCTGGAACTTGTTTCACCTGCAGCCTATGTGGGATCAGAAGGTAGCGGAATGTTATCCAAATGCTGAATTTGTTCTGGAGCTTGCAGTTACAGTTACATAGATGGAGCCAGCATGGTGCTGTAACGATTGTGCATTTGTATGCTACTATGGATACAGGGGGAGCTTCAGTACTTTATCGGCGTGCAACTTGATGGAAGTGATCATGTTGAACCCCTCAGGAACCGACTCTCGGAGAACACTGAGATACAAAGTGCCAAACTGGTAGGTCAGCTCAGCTTGAGTAATTTCCCTTTCGAGGATGTGAAGGTACTTTGGTTCAGAAAAAAATATGTTGGGAATCGAAGATAAAATTAATCTAGAGACCTATAATTAGTCAGCTGGATATCATTTGGGTGCTTAAGCTCCATGGCCTTTTTTACTGTAGATGATTTGTTTTGTAAATTAAATGCAACGTTCCAAAAACACACAACAGATTGTGTATTTTCAAGAAGCGTGGGTTGTAGTAATGTTTCTGCAGTCAACAGCCTCTGTAAGAAATTCTAAAATAGGCTGGAAGGTTCCAAAATCATTGCAATATGGGACTACTTAAAAACCTAGACACATAATGTTCCTGTAATAGTAACACTTGAGTTTTGCTAACTATTTGTAGAATGAGATCTAACCAGGTCAAAGCTACAGCAGGGAATGTGGATGAAGCAGTCAGGGAGCTTCCTGATGCCAACTTGGTAAGGTACATCTACTTTTTGTTGATTTAATGTTCCTAAAGGAATCTGAACTCAACATTGCTTTGGCATGTTTTGTTCTTGATTGGTATATGAAAGAGTGGATAGATGATTGTCGAAGTCAATTTAAAGACCGAATAAAGTCTTAGTTATTCCTATGCAAATAATACAAAAACCAGAATATGCAACATAAGGTATAACATCGTAAATTTATATGAACACATGCTGGCATGCACATTGGACTGATCAGATAGGTTGCTACTTGGTCCTTGCAGTACACAATAGATTTTTTTCCTGGATATTGTTACTTGATATGAATATATTGGAAAAGTTTTTTGTTTAGCCAGTTCTTTGTGATTGGTGGACGTCATGCTATCTGTTACTTTCCCAGAGACCAGAGGACCTGTGGGCAATGCACTCACTATCTGTTTCTCCAAAACCTCACAAACAGAATAACTCTTCTTGGAAAGCTATAGAAAAGGTATATTCTATCTGTTGTTTGACAAGATAGTTCTGTATTCTTGCAGTAGCAATAGCAGAGTCAAATTGTCTCAACCTACATGATACTTGAATATATTAGTATAATAGTTGATGAATTAGAAATAAGAGAGGGGTTTATCTGGAGCACCAGCTCTAATGTCCTCCTAGACCCCCATGATGTCATCATGATTTGGGTCATATTAACCATTGAAAGCGCATTCGCAAAAAGAACCCATCAAAAATGCAGATGCTTTTTGATTATGATGTGTGCAACATGGTATTAAAAAATGATAGAGATACATTGTGTTCAACATGGCCAAAAGTTAGCTTCTGAAAGAAATTCTTCATTTTCTTAGTTCCTAAAACAATCTTAGTTAATTAGATTTTCTTAGCTATAAGGGTGCATGCATCTCGAGACGAGGAGTTATGAATTGACAGCTTGGAGCTGCAGCCCCTAGGTTCAGCCAATCATTGCCCTTAGAAACAATAGAACCCCTACCTTAGTATCCACTAATTTAACTTGGGACTTCGTTTAGTGCTTCAAGGCACATCATTTAGTGCGCGACCAATAGGGTCTTATCTCTTATGTTATCTTTTTTGACATGCCTGCCCGGCAAGCGTGCTTTTAAGTTGCTAGAAAGAAGGCAAGGAACAAAAGGGGGAGATTGTTAATTACCTACATACTTTTAATGTTTTTTTTTGGCATTGCAGATTATAGAAACTGGGGAGAAGATTGGCTTGAAACACTTCAAGCCAGTTAAACCTCTGGGGTGTGGGGACACTGGCAGGTACAACTCCTCAACGGTGTCTAAACTTTTTAGCTAATCTCCATTTCTACTGTTATGAGAGCATGGGGCTGCAAGAACAGTGTGTAGTTCAAAATAGTACCTATGTCTACGTAGACAGGTCTGGTTAATTCAGTAAGCTTGGCTGTGTCATGTCTAACTTATTTATGTGGTAGCCATCTTGTATGATTTTCCTGCAGTAAATTCGGTGTTTTAGGCAATCCTGTTCAAATTTATCCCTATTTATGTAGGCAGGTCTGGTTAATTCAGTAAGCTTGGCTGTGTCATGTCTAACTTATTTATGTGTGGTAGCCATCTTGTATGATTTTCCTGAAGTAAACTTCGTGTTTTAGGCAATTCTGTTCAAATTTAGCCCTATTTCTGCTATCAAATTATTCTTTTTTGTCTTCAGTGTACACTTGGTTGAGTTGCAAGGTAGTGGTGAATTATTTGCGATGAAGGCAATGGACAAATCAGTGATGTTGAACCGCAACAAGGTATTTTTTTATAAATAAATATTGACATGCTATTATAGATTATCTTTCTGTACAATCTTTTGCATTGAATATCTTAATGAAGTTCTGTAATGCGCAGGTGCACCGAGCTATTATTGAAAGAGAAATATACTCTCTGTTGGATCATCCTTTTCTTCCAACATTGTATACTTCATTTCAGGTTTGTTTCATGACCTTATGCCTTACCTGAGTTATTTTACATTTCTAGTAAACAAAATATGGAAGGTAATATGAAGATTTAAGCCCCATTAGTTGCTTCCTGTTAATCTCCACAATGGCCAATACTATATTTCAAGATAACTTTATTGGAACATTTATGCTAATTCTTATTGTCTATTTTCAGACGCCAACACATGTTTGTCTTATAACAGACTTTTGTCCCGGAGGAGAATTGTTTGCGGCACTGGATAAGCAACCCTTGAAAATTTTCAGAGAAGATTCTGCAAGGTAGCTGCTCAAATCGTAACATCTGGGCTAGTCGTTACATGCACGGTATTTTCTAGAAATTGTAATTTGCTTCCAAAGTTGCCCTTTAATTCACTCTTTACTTATGGGCTTTGTGCTTCCAAATTTAGCTTCTTCTAAGGGAAATACTAACTAATCCTACACTTAATCCCATGATCCTGCAACTGCTGTTCCCTATTTTCCACGTGGAGATTATATTTGTCGATATGTAATCAAAAGTGCTTTCGTTGTTATATTCATACTATTAAAATGACGGTCAAAATTTCATCATGTAGACTCTGGACACTGAGAGCTGGAAAACCAAAAATCATTTATTTGTAATGGAGGGACATCTTTTCCTTCGGGCATTTCCAGTGGTTCAAATTTTGTATGTGCTGATTCCCTGAAAGGGGAACGTGAGGTCTTTCCAAAAGGTTGGAAAACTTAAGTTTTAGCCGTGGGAAATAAGAGGAATAACTCTAGCAGCCAGTCATGATTCTTTTCTTGCCCAGGCTGTTGTGGCCAAATGGTAGAAATTGGAACAATTGACCGCACAACTTTTTGCAAGTTCCCTTATAACTGAACCAACCCATATGGTAAGATTTCTGGTCTGACAGTATAGGGCAGGGATAACAAAGACAGCAGAGATCACGGGAGCGAAGGACACTTTGGGATTCTCTCTTTTTACTCTCCCATCCAAACCTGTATTACAACTCCTTTATATGATAAGCAAACTGGCAATCTAGATGGAAACTAGCTTAATGTCTTTCTGTAAAAAAATAGTAACAAAGTCAAATGATTTATGGTCAGCCTATTCCTTCCTGAACTCAAATAGTAATTATTTCAACTGGCTCTAGAAAATTACTGAGTAAAACATGTGGTATTTTTTTGATAATACCTTGTATTTACAGGTATTGCAATATCTGAATATTTTACCTGATATAAGCTTTTTTACTCACTATGGCACTAAGACGATATATCTAGGCATCTTTTGCTAATACAGTCGCTCTGATACACTTTTTCATACTGCTTTCTTTTCTGAGAAAACATAAGAGCTTTGTGTATCCATGCATTGATAGAAAGAAATAGTTTTGGACAAGCCTACAGGTAGGTCGGTTAGAACCAGAGCCCAGCTACACCCCTGAGCGCTAAGCTTGGTAGTGATGTTATGAGGCTAGCTGCCCCTGCAGTAGCCTGTGAGCAGCGCTATACTCTTTCTTACTATTCCACTGAATGAAACTGCTTCTAGCAAATATTGTCATCAAATTCTTGTAGTTTGGAGTACATAACTTGCTTGTGTGAAGGAAAAATCTAGCTGCTCAAAACCACAGGACTGTTCACTATTTTTGCTCTTCTGTTTCCCATTATAGAAATAAGCAATTGTTTAGATTCTGCAGTGATAAGATCATGTCTTAACAATATGCGTCTACTATATTCAACTTACACATTTTCTTTTTCTGTAACATTCTTTTGATCTATGTTTTCTGTAGGTTTTATGCTGCGGAGGTTGTAATTGGTCTCGAGTATCTTCATTGTCTTGGTATAGCCGTGACTTCCTAACTTAATATTTTATTATTGACAAAGTTTCTTAGAAGACCGTGCATTAGTGTTTCACTGTTAACAATGTGGTGCTGTACTTGTATATGTTCTTTAAAGAGACCGACTTGGTATTTCTGTTATGATGTATGAGGTTGATAATTTGCATGCACTATTTCTGATGCAGGTATTATATACCGTGATTTGAAACCAGAAAACGTTTTGCTCCAAGCCGATGGGCACATTGTGCTGACTGATTTTGACCTCTCATTTTTGACTTCTTCGAAACCCCATGTAAGTTGAGGAAACACATTTTAAGTGCTGTAAAACTTTTCTAGAATACTTAACTGATTCCTTATCAGCTGGTGAGTTGTTTCACACAGATAGAATTTGAAACATTTTGAAGATTAAATCAAAAGCATTCCTCATACTCAAGTAACCATCTTTGACTTTTTCACATCCATCGTATTCAAAGTGAAGATAACAGATTACCTAATTGCCAAGAACATTTTATGTAGACTAGTAGTACTTTTTTGACCTATATTAAAAACCTGGACTGGACCGCCTGTTCGACCAAAAAAGAACACAACCAGCAACCTTCTCAGCTTAGAGATCATCCATGCAGATGTGAAAAATGGGCAGGAGGCTGGCTTTTTACCTGAACCGCTGACCTGATCTGTCTGATAGTGAATTATTTGGATGAAGGCCGCAGTCGCTTACCACGTGTTTCTTGTCAAACTCTTACATGGTGCCTTCTTCCCTTGCTGAGGTGCAGGCGCGCAGTGGTGCACGGTGCACCGCCAGCCGTGCAAGGTCTGCACAATTGCCTTGGCCCATCTGATGTAGTCTACTAACAGATATGGAGCCCACAGGCCCAAGGGCACACACCAGCCAGCCAGTGCTTGTATTGCATGGCATCTTGCTTGACATTTCCGTGCCCGAGCTTGAACTCCATAGTTAGCAAATTTGTCTCACTTAGAAAAATGGAAGTTAGCAAATCTATCACTTTTCTCAACCAACTCTCTGTATTTTCTGAACTAACTAATGCTATATGAGTATAATATCAAAAATTCAAAAACTGGTGACTGAATTATTTAACCGATATCCTGACTGTTCATTTGCCTGTCCGGTTTTAAAGTTGCTTTTTGTTTACTACAATTATACATCTTTATATTTTCTTGTAAGGAATCGCTTCAAACAAAATATTTATAAAATTCATGATGGGCATCTCTCCTGCAGGTTATAAAGCATTCAACATCACTAAAACGAAGGAGATCTCAAGAATTTACGCCGCCTTCATTTGTCTCGGATCCTTCCACTCCATCGAATTCGTTTGTTGGAACTGAAGAATACATTGCACCAGTACGATACCTTGCTCTCAGTCATAGCATGTCAACTTGTTGGTTTACATATAATTTTTTGTTGGAACTCAATAATTTTCATTGTTGGAGTAATTGTTTACAATATAATCTGTAACGTAACCTGCATCATCATAACATCCTAATGTACTACGGCCTCCATCACAAAACAGATCACTTTTGGCCTAAACTTCCCATCTCCATATATACGTTTGGCCTGTTTCAGGTTTTGAAGGTATACAAAAGATAGATTATACTCACTTTTGGCCTAGACTTAGTTACAGTAGATAGATTAATCCACTCAGATTCAAACTTAGTTACAAAAGATAAATTATAATCTATCACAACTGTTTCAGGTTTTGACATTCCATTTTCACTTTTAGCCTGTCTCAGGTTTTGGCCTAAACTTAGTTACGAAAGATAGATTCAACTTACCTTTCGCCTGTTTCAGAAGATGGAATGTCAAAATCTGAAACTTGCGATGATAACCCATTCTCTCTTTCATGTATATTCTATTGTCTCTAATAGTTCTATAAAATTTAATGTTCCCAACATTGTCTCACTGATATTCATGACCACAATAAATAGCATGGTCATCTTTTGAGAAAATATGAATCTTACATCGCCAAAACACTATTTTATAACATGAACTTTATGCTAAAACATCATCTATTTCAAAGTGAAGGGAGTTTTATAACAGAGTAAGTTGTTTTTTGATCTTCCACGTAGTCTGAAGTGTACTATTCTAAACTACCTGATGTTATTGTAGCTATTTCCTAATAATTAACACAGTTGCCTTGCCTTTTTTTGTGTGTTATTTTAGGAGGTCATCACAGGTGCAGGACATACAAGTGCCATTGATTGGTGGGCTCTTGGTAAAGCTATAACACTAATAAATATATTTTATTATATATAAATTATCTGATGTACCAGTGTAGTAAACCACGAGTAAAAAACGGTTAATTTTTTTCTCCTCTCTTAGTAGGAGTAGCAATCACCTGAAAAGGTGTAGATAGCTGAAATTTCTGAGGGTCAGCTACATCTCATGATTATTGCCACAACAATCCACACAGAGAGCCATATATATTGTCAGTTTGACTACAAAAAGTCTCTGTACACTAATATAAGACGTTTTTGCAGTTCAATTTGAACCGCAAAAACATCTTACATTAGTTTACAGAGGGAGTAGTGGTTAAGTTGATTGTTTCTCGAACACATTTAAGCCGAGTGTTTAGTTTCACAGTATTGTTTATATCTCATGTAGTCACGTGGAAACATTTCAGCAAACTGGGTTTGCAGTGATAAATCAGGGATAAATCCTTAAGGTTTACATACCTGTTCTTTTCATGTTGTTTCCTGCTTTTTTTCTGTATAAGAACTCTTAAGGTTCACATAATTAAATCAGGGATAAATCCCTTCTATCAAAAAATATTATATGCATACTAAATTCTTTGGTTCCAACTTGAAGCGGATAAACCATGTGATGTTTGTATGATGTAGAGTGGTGCATATGATCCTATATCTGCAATATCTAGATAATTATGAAATGTGTTAGAAACGAGATGTATTCTTAAGTATCTCCAACCATTCTAATTGTAAGGTGACGTTAATAGGTAATACTACTGTGAAGTCAGCTAACATCCTTTCCATGCTATAGGAATTCTATTGTATGAGATGCTGTATGGGCGTACACCTTTTCGAGGAAAGAACAGGAAGAAGACATTTTATAACATCCTGCACAAAGATCTTACCTTTCCTAGTAGCATCCCGGTAAGATTTTTTTCTTCCCTATCTATAAAACAAAGAGCTGAGTATTTTGTGATGTAGGCCAATTATTCTTGCTCAATATATTCAGTTCTAAATGGTAAAACTTGAATGTAAGTACAATCTCTTGAGCAAATTTCGGTTGTTACACAGCTGTATTTTACAGCGTGGAATGAATAACGACACGTCATGTCTGTCTAAAACTGCTTCAGTATATAGTACATTTTGTTTGTTTGTGTCAATTTGTTAACTGAAGTACGTTCTTCAGGTTAGCCTGGAGGCGAAGCAACTAATCCATGGACTGCTTCAGAGAGATCCCTCTTCTCGCATAGGTTCAAATACTGGTGCAAATGATATCAAGGAACATCCATTTTTTGAAGACATCTATTGGCCACTTATACGTTGCATGGTGATCTAAAAGTTTTTGGTTGCAGAAAGCTTCCAGAGTATGATAGCTTAGTTTGTTATTAATGTTTAAATAAGTTTGGATTTGCAGAGTCCCCCGGAGCTTGATGTTCCGTTGAAGCTGATTGGCAAGGAATCTCAACCAGAAGTGAAGCCCGAGGAAGGTGTTATCGATACATTTTAAGGTGGAAATGACGCAAGATAATTTCACAACATGTTCTCCGTGTCAAGTAATGTTTGTCATTGTCAATGTTTTGTTACGAACTTGCAAGAAGATGAATAATTGACATTTATAATGATTAAAATAGTCAAACTCTAATTAGATAATGAGAAAACGGGGGCGAGTATGAACAAGCGGATGAGTATGCGTGGACATATCATACGCGAAGGCTTGGTCTGTGCCTAGTAAAAGCAGGTCTTGTGTAATCAAAGCAGGCCGTCGTACTGAAATAAGTACTACATTACTTACAGTGTAAATTTTTTCTTGAGTTATGTTTTTTCTTGTTTGTAAACTGATATTATTGATTTTTGCAGGACTGTTTGCAGGACGTCCATGTGGTAGGAATGGTTGTTCTTAACCAAATAAGAGGCTTGCAAGTCCTGTGAAGTGATAGAAGGAAGCGTGGCCTTCAGTGTTTTCACTTTGAGATGCCTCGAGATCCTGTACATGAGCTATTCTTTTGGTTAGATTAGGAGCTTAATGTATCCTGTAAATAGGATATTATTCCTGTAAAGTTTCACTCTTCCTGGAGATGGTATGGTAAGATGTACGCGGCACGGATAATGTACTTTGAAAAGATCTGAAAATTTGCTTCTTTACAATAAAGCTTGTATTTACAAACCATTAGGATTACTGTAATACCTGTTTTAAGGATTTTCGGCTCATTGGATCCTCCTTCGATAGCTAAAAAGGAAATAATTTTCTACACGACAAAATACAGAAATCCGTTGCCGCATCTCGGCCTCGAATCTATTTTGTTCTACATAGAAACTATTTCTCTGTCAAACATTTCAAGCCAGTACCTTAGCAGGTCCATAAAACTCATGGTAATTTCAAGTAAACTATTCTAGCTATCTATATACTCCTATATACCAAAACTAAATTCTGCACAAGGTGTTATTGCTGGAGCCTCTCGGCCATACGACTGAAAAGAAAAAAAAACGGCAGTCCGAGGATTGGAGTACATCAGACATCGAGTAAATTACATAGAAGTACCACAATTGAGGCATTGGAAGCAGATTGGTACCAAGATTGGTAATTTTTACATGTCAGTACCAAGATTGGGGCGAGCCGTTGCAAAAAAGACTAAAACTGCGTTTTATACGTATTGACAGAAAAGCTGACCGGTTGGGCCCGCCTGTTAGGCGCCACGCTGGCCAGTGCGCGCGTGCCCGCGCGCTGACTCGGACGAGCCCGGGTCGAGCCGTTTAGGGCGCGGCTGGTGCGGTCGAGCCACACCCCGCTCACTCCCCCCGCTCTGCTCTGCGTTCTTCTTCCTTCTCTCTGCCTCGCCGCCGCCTGCGCCCGCCCCCGCCGGCCGCCACGCGAAGCTGCCGCAGCCATGGTTTTTGAAGACGAGAGCAGTGACGACAACTCAAGCCTCCCGTACATGCACTCGGAAACCTCCACCGATGGGCTCAACCAGGTCAGTTACTCCATTGGAGCTAGGGTTAGGGCTAGGTTTAGAAAAATTTGGGGATTTTTCTGTGTAGGTGGTCTTTGGTGTGAGGATTTTGTTTGATTTGCTTTGTCCTCGTCCTCTGCACATGATGCTAACTTGGATTTTGCTTGGGCAGGTGCCTTTCTCTCTTGAGGACCCGGATTACAAGGGTCTTGAGCTAGATCTGATAGTGCTGTGCGAGAAGCATGGGAAGCCACCAGAGAGGCTTGTTGCATTTGAAGGAACAATGACTGGGAGAAGGTTCTTAGCATGTGCAGAGCCGGTATTTTTCTTGCCTTATTGATTATGCACAGGATATGTTCATTGGAAGTGACAGAGTCTTGTTTGCCAATTGTGATTCAGTTATGGGTATGGTAATTTTGTTAGTCATATATGTCATACTGTAGTGCTCATTGTAGGAATGGTGAATATTATGGTCAGTGGGGTGCATTTAGGCTAAATATAGGCTCAAGCATGCTTTGTTGTGTGCACATGAATGCTCTGTTGTGTGCACATGCTATTTATTTATGCTTGTATGCAATGTTGCTTAGTACTCACATTAGCCCCTCCATTACCTGATGTGTGACTCTTAATAAGTAACTGTTGCTTACTGCTGACAGTAGGTACTGTCATTAGCTAGTTTGTTCCTGTAGGCTAATGTAGTGTATTTAGCTAGGCTAATGTAGTCTGGTTTGATAACTCTTCATTCGGTAATTTCTATGTTCCATTTGTTAGTGATATATGGCAAAGTAGTTCACTGCTAGAGTGGTAGTGCAGATTGTAGGATTCCATTATATTAATGGCCAATTGTAAGTTGGTTATTATGCAAAGTTGAATGGAGTGTTACTCTGCTAATTATATACTGATCACCCTCTTGCTTAGCACATGGCTGTGCAAATTCAGTGTTGGTCAGTACCAACATTAGCTACTGGCATGAACTAACTGTTGCTTACTACTCATAGTAGTTGTATTGTACTAAATTTTGCCTTGTTATTTTTCCAGGAAGGTCAGAATTGTGGGTTTGTTCAGTGGGTTGATGAGTAGTGGCCCCCAACAATGGAGAATGCATTGCTGAAGCTTTGGTCAATGGTTGAAGAGAGCAAGTCTGCTAGGGTGAATGATAATCTTCAAAGTGCTTTAACTATTCACCATTTGACAGAAGAAAAGAAGAAGCTGGATGTAGATTATGACAAGTTAGTGAAATATGTGCATCAACTTGTGGACTTTCAGCAGGATAGGGTTATGGATTTTAGTTATCTGCAGTCAGCTGTCACATATCAGCACGAATGCAGAGCTGAATTGGTGGCTCGTAAGAATGCAGAAATGGCAAAGAAAGATGCAGCTACAGAGAAGCTTCAACAGAAGTATGAAATCATGTGCAACCTGACAAGTGCTCAAGCAATTGCCATCCAAAACCTCAAGTTGAAGAATATGAAAGAGAAGGAATTGCTGAGTGAGGCTAGGATGAATTTGGAGTTGAACAATGCAGAGTTCACAAAGTTTGAGGAGAAGCTCGCCCAAGAGAAGCTAGAGTTGAAGTTCCAGGTTGCTGATCTGCTGAAGCTCAAGGAAAACCATAATGAAGAGAAGCAAATGCAAGAGTTTAAGATAACTGAGCTCATGAAGGCAGAGGAGAAGCTGAAGGAGAAGATCAAGGGGATCCAGGCCATCTTGGAGAACTGAACAAGATGAATTGAGATTAGTGGGCATTGCAGACCTTTTGGGAAGGATGGCTGTGCAATGACCTAGTAACTTAGAAGTATGGTTGTGTAATGTATGGTTCTAGTACTAATTGTGAACTCTGGCTGTTTATCTACCTAGTAATATGCTATTCATCCTTTTGTGAGAAAAGGATGGATTGTGCATTTGAACTCCACTATGTAATGTGAACTCCAGTTATGCTTATGTTAGACTGAAAATATTTACATACTGATGCTTATGTTATTCTGATGGTTAAATCCTTCTTAAATGCATATAGTTACATATGTTAGAGTGATTCTTAAATGCTTAAATGCATTTGCAAAAGAAATAGTTTGTTATGGTACAGTGATGCTTTAGGTGGTTTCGTCGACCCCGAGCCACCGTAGACCCTAGTTGATGGCTTTAGGTGGTTTCGTCGACCCCGAGCCACCCTAGACCCTAGTTGATGGCTTTAGGTGGTTTTGTCGACCCCGAGCCACCCTAGACCCTAGTTGATGGCTTTAGGTGGTTCCGTCGACCCCGAGCCACAAAA